>NC_037680.1:1368497-1450865 GCF_003255815.1 Theropithecus gelada
TCTCAGGTTTGTCAAAGATCAGATGGCTGTAGATGTGTGGTATTATTTCTGAGGACTCTGTTCTGTTCCATTGGTCTATATCTCTGTTTTGGTACCAGTACCATGCTGATTTGGTTACTGTAGCCTTGTAGTATAGTTTGAAGTCAGGTAGCGTGATGCCTCCAGCTTTGTTCTTTTGACTTAGGATTGTCTTGGAGATGCGGGCTCTTTTTTGGTTCCATATGAACTTTAAAGCAGTTTTTTCCAATTCTGTGAAGAAACTCATTGGTAGCTTGATGGGGATGGCATTGAATGTATAAATTACCTTGGGCAGTATGGCCATTTTCACGATATTGATTCTTCCTATCCATGAGCATGGTATGTTCTTCCATTTGTTTGTGTCCTCTTTTATTTCACTGAGCAGTGGTTTGTAGTTCTCCTTGAAGAGGTCCTTTACATCCCTTGTAAGTTGGATTCCTAGGTATTTTATTCTCTTTGAAGCAATTGTGAATGGAAGTTCATGCATGATTTGGCTCTGTGTTTGTCTGTTATTGGTGTATAAGAATGCTTGTGATTTTTGCACATTAATTTTGTATCCTGAGACTTTGCTGAAGTTGCTTATCAGCTTAAGGAGATTTTGGGCTGAGACAATGGGGTTTTCTAAATATACAATCATGTCATCTGCAAACAGGGACAATTTGACTTCTTCTTTTCCTAACTGAATACCCTTGATTTCTTTCTCTTGCCTAATTGCCCTAGCCAGAACTTCCAACACTATGTTGAATAGGAGTGGTGAGAGAGGGCATCCCTGTCTTGTGCCAGTTTTCAAAGGGAATTTTTCCAGTTTTTGCCCATTCAGTATGATATTGGCTGTGGGTTTGTCATAAATAGCTCTTATTATTTTGAGGTACGTTCCATCAATACCGAATTTATTGAGCGTTTTTAGCATGAAGGGCTGTTGAATTTTGTCAAAAGCCTTTTCTGCATCTATTGAGATAATCATGTGGTTCTTGTCTTTGGTTCTGTTTATATGCTGGATTATGTTTATTGATTTGCGAATGTTGAACCAACCTTGCATCCCAGGGATGAAGCCTGCTTGATCATGGTGGATAAGCTTTTTGATGTGTTGTTGAATCCGGTTTGCCAGTATTTTATTGAGGATTTTTGCATCGATGTTCATCAGGGATATTGGTCTAAAATTCTCTTTTTTTGTTGTGTCTCTGCCAGGCTTTGGTATCAGGATGATGTTGGCCTCATAAAATGAGTTAGGGAGGATTCCCTCTTTTTCTATTGATTGGAATAGTTTCAGAAGGAATGGTACCAACTCCTCCTTATACCTTTGGTAGAATTCAGCTGTGAATCCATCTGGTCCTGGACTTTTTTTGGTTGGTAGGCTATTAATTATTGCCTCAATTTCAGAGCCTACTATTGGTCTATTCAGGGATTCAACTTCTTCCTGGTTTAGTCTTGGAAGAGTGTAAGTGTCCAGGAAATTATCCATTTCTTCTAGGTTTTCCAGTTTATTTGCGTAGAGGTGTTTATAGTATTCTCTGATGGTAGTTTGTATTTCTGTGGGGTCGGTGGTGATATCCCCTTTATCATTTTTAATTGCGTCGATTTGATTCTTCTCTCTTTTCTTCTTTATTAGTCTTGCTAGTGGTCTGTCAATTTTGTTGATCTTTTCAAAAAACCAACTCCTGGATTCATTGATTTTTTGGAGGGTTTTTTGTGTCTCTATCTCCTTCAGTTCTGCTCTGATCTTAGTTATTTCTTGCCTTCTGCTAGCTTTGGAATGTGTTTGCTCTTGCTTCTCTAGTTCTTTTAATTGCGATGTTAGAGTGTCAATTTTTGATCTTTCCTGCTTTCTCTTGTGGGCATTTAGTGCTATAAATTTCCCTCTACACACTGCTTTAAATGTGTCCCAGAGATTCTGGTATGTTGTATCTTTGTTCTCATTGGTTTCAAAGAACATCTTTATTTCTGCCTTCATTTCGTTATGTACCCAGTAGTCATTCAGGAGCAGGTTGTTCAGTTTCCATGTAGTTGAGCGGTTTTGATTGAGTTTCTTAGTCCTGAGTTCTAGTTTGATTGCACTGTGGTCTGAGAGACTGTTTGTTATAATTTCTGTTCTTGTACATTTGCTGAGGAGTGCTTTACTTCCAATTAGATGGTCAATTTTGGAGTAAGTACGATGTGGTGCTGAGAAGAATGTATATTCTGTTGATTTGGGGTGGAGAGTTCTATAGATGTCTATTAGGTCTGCTTGCTGCAGAGATGAGTTCGATTCCTGGATATCCTTGTTAACTTTCTGTCTTGTTGATCTGTCTAATGTTGACAGTGGAGTGTTGAAGTCTCCCATTATTATTGTATGGGAGTCTAAGTCTCTTTGTAAGTCTCTAAGGACTTGCTTTATGAATCTGGGTGCTCCTGTATTGGGTGCATATATATTTAGGATAGTTAGCTCTTCCTGTTGAATTGATCCCTTTACCATTATGTAATGGCCTTCTTTGTCTCTTTTGATCTTTGATGGTTTAAAGTCTGTTTTATCAGAGACTAGGATTGCAACCCCTGCTTTTTTTTGTTCTCCATTTGCTTGGTAAATCTTCCTCCATCCCTTTATTTTGAGCCTATGTATGTCTCTGCGTGTGAGATGGGTCTCCTGAATACAGCAGACTGATGGGTCTTGACTCTTTATCCAGTTTGCCAGTCTGTGTCTTTTCATTGGAGCATTTAGTCCATTTACATTTAAGGTTAAGATTGTTATGTGTGAACTTGATCCTGCCATTATGATATTAACTGGTTATTTTGCTCGTTAGTTGATGCAGTTTCTTCTTAGCCTCGATGGTCTTTACATTTTGGCATGTTTTTGCAATGGCTGGTACCGGTTGTTCCTTTCCATGTTGAGTGCTTCCTTCAGGATCTCTTGTAAGGCAGGCCTAGTGGTGACAAAATCTCTAAGCATTTGCTTATCTGTAAAGGATTTTATTTCTCCTTCACTTATGAAACTTAGTTTGGCTGGATATGAAATTCTGGGTTTAAAATTCTTTTCTTTAAGAATGTTGAATATTGGCCCCCACTCTCTTCTGGCTTGTAGAGTTTCTGCCGAGAGATCTGCTGTGAGTCTGATGGGCTTCCCTTTGTGGGTAACCCGACCTTTCTCTCTGGCTGCCCTTAAGATTTTTTCCTTCATTTCAACTTTGGTGAATCTGGCAATTATGTGTCTTGGAGTTGCTCTTCTCGAGGAGTATCTTTGTGGCGTTCTCTGTATTTCCTGGATTTGAATGTTGGCCTGCCCTACTAGGTTGGGGAAGTTCTCCTGGATGATATCCTGAAGAGTGTTTTCCAACTTGGTTCCATTTTCCCCCTCACTTTCAGGCACCCCAATCAGACGTAGATTTGGTCTTTTTACATAATCCCATACTTCTTGCAGGCTTTGTTCATTTCTTTTTCTTCTTTTTTCTTTTGGTTTCTCTTCTCGCTTCATTTCATTCATTTGATCCTCAATCGCTGATACTCTTTCTTCCAGTTGATCGAGTCGGTTACTGAAGCTTGTGCATTTGTCACGTATTTCTCGTGTCATGGTTTTCATCTCTTTCATTTCGTTTATGACCTTCTCTGCATTAATTACTCTAGCCGTCAATTCTTCCACTTTTTTTTCAAGATTTTTAGTTTCTTTGCGCTGGGTACGTAGTTCCTCCTTTAGCTCTGAGAAATTTGATGGACTGAAGCCTTCTTCTCTCATCTCGTCAAAGTCATTCTCCGTCCAGCTTTGATCCGTTGCTGGCGATGACCTGCGCTCCTTTGCCAGGGGAGATGTGCTCTTATTTTTTGAATTTCCAGCTTTTCTGCCCTGCTTTTTCCCCATCTTTGTGGTTTTATCTGCCTCTGGTCTTTGATGATGGTGATGTACTGATGGGGTTTTGGTGTAGGTGTCCTTCCTGTTTGATAGTTTTCCTTCTAACAGGACCCTCAGCTGTAGGTCTGTTGGAGATTGCTTGAGGTCCACTCCAGACCCTGTTTGCCTGGGTATCAGCAGCAGAGGCTGCAGAAGATAGAATATTTCTGAACAGCGAGTGTACCTGTCTGATTCTTGCTTTGGAAGCTTCCTCTCAGGGGTGTACTCCACCCTGTGAGGTGTGGGGTGTCAGACTGCCCCTAGTGGGGGATGTCTCCCAGTTAGGCTACTCAGGGGTCAGGGACCCACTTGAGCAGGCAGTCTGTCCCTTCTCAGATCTCAACCTCCGTGTTGGGAGATCCACTGCTCTCTTCAAAGCTGTCAGACAGAGTCGTTTGCGTCTGCAGAGGTTTCTGCTGCTTTTTTTGTTGTTGTTGTTGTTGTTGTTGTGTAGCTGTGCGCTGTCCCCAGAGGTGGAGTCTACAGAGACAGGCAGGTTTCCTTGAGCTGCTGTGAGCTCCACCCAGTTGGAGCTTCCCAGCAGCTTTGTTTACCTACTTAAGCCTCAGCAATGGCGGGCGCCCCTCCCCCAGCCTCGCTGCTGCCTTGCTGGTAGATCACAGACTGCTGTGCTAGCAATGAGGGAGGCTCCGTGGGCGTGGGACCCTCCCAGCCAGGTGTGGGATATGATCTCCTGGTGTGCCTGTTTGCTTAAAGCGCAATATTGGGGTGGGAGTTACCCGATTTTCCAGGTGTTGTGTGTCTCAGTTCCCCTGGCTAGGAAAAGGGATTCCCTTCCCCCTTGCGCTTCCCAGGTGAGGCGATGCCTCGCCCTGCTTCAGCTCTTGCTGGTCGGGCTGCAGCAGCTGACCAGCACCGATCGTCCGGCACTCCCCAGTGAGATGAACCCAGTACCTCAGTTGAAAATGCAGAAATCACCGGTCTTCTGTGTCGCTGGCGCTGGGAGTTGGAGACTGGAGCTGTTCCTATTCGGCCATCTTGCTCCGCCCCACCCCAAATTCATTCTTTAGCATGTATACATTCACTTGTACCACCATCATTTGACAAAAAGGTTATTCTGTATCCCCTTACATGATTTAGGCATAAGTGCCAATCTTCAATTAACCATATATGTACAGGTTTATATTGGGACTCTCAATTCCATTGTATTTATCTACATTTCTAACATAATGCCAGCACCATACTTTCTTGATTACTCTAGATTTACAGTAGGTTTTGATTTGGGAAGTGTGAGTCCTCCAACTTTTTTCTTCTTTTTCTTGACTTGTTCAGCTATTTCGACTGTTTCCTTGTTATCCCTGTCTATTGGGCTATTCCTTTGCCCACATTTCCATATGATTTTAGTTTCCACTTACCCATTTCTGTAAAAATGACACTTGGTATTTTGATAGGTATTGTATTGAACCTGTAGATCAATTTGGGGACTGTTGCCATTTTAACAACATTAAGTTTTCTGATCCATTACATAAGATATCTTTGCATTTTTAAGGTCTTGTTTAAATTTTCAGCAATGTTTTGCAGATTTTAGTGCATGAGTCTTCCCTTTTTCTGGTTAAATTTTGTTATTATTATTCAACTTTTATTTTAGAATTGGGGGTATACGTGCAGGTTTGTTACAAAGATATATTGTGTAATGCTGGGGTTTGGAGTATAACTGAGCTCGTCATCCAGGAAGTGAGCATAGCACTCAATAGGTAGTTTTCAACACTTGCCTCCCTCCCCTCTCTTGTATCCCCCAGTGTCTACTGTTCCCATCTTCATGTCCATGTGTACCCAGCGTTCAGCTCCCACTTACAAGTGAGAATATGTGGTATTGGTTTTCTGTTCCTGCACTGGTTTGCTTAGGATAATGGCCTCCAGCTGCATCCATGTTGCTGCAAAGGACATGATTTTTTTATAGCTGTGTCATATCCCATGGTATGTATGCATCACATTTTCTTTATTCAATCTGCTGTTGATGGGGCACCTGGGTTGGTTCCATGTCTTTGCTATTGTGAATGGTGCTGCAATGGACATATGGGTGCTCTGTGTCTTTGTGGTAAAATGATTTATTTTTCTTTGGCTGTATACCCAGTAATGGGGTTGCTGGGTTGAATGGTAACTCAACTCTTAGTTCTTTGAGAAATCTTCAAACCATTCTCCACAGTGGCTCAACACATTTACATTCTTATCAACACTGTCTGAGCTTTCCCTTTTCCCCACAGTCTGGACAGTGTCTGTTATTTTTTGACTTTTTAACAAAAATCATTTTGACTGGTGTGAGATGGTATCTCGTTGTAGTTTTGATGTGCATTTCTCTGGTGATTAGCGATGTGTATTTTTGTTTCATATGTTCTTTGTCTGCTTCTATATCTTCTTTTGAGAAATGCCTGTTCACGTCCTTTGCCCACTTTTTAATGAAGTTATTTGTTTTTTGCTTTTTAATTTAAGTTCCTTATAGATTCTGGATAACAGGCCTTTGTCAGATGCAGAGTTTGTGAGTATTTTCTTCTATTTTGTAGGTCTTCTGTGCATTTGGTTGATTTTGTACCTGGGAATTGTTTTCTTAATTTTATTTTTAGATTTTTCATTGCTAATATATATAAATGGAGATTATTTTGTATGTTGATCTTGTGTCTACTACCTTGTTGAATTAGCTTATTAGCTCTAATATTTTTGCAGGTTATTCTTTTGGATTTTCAGTATAAATTCATGTCATCTGCAAATAGAGATAGCTTTACTTTTTTTCCTTTTCTTGCTGAATGTCTTTTATTTTACTTTATTGAGCAAAGGACTAGCTAGACCTCCAGTACAATGCAGAATAGAAGTGGCCAGCGTCAACATCATTTACTTCTTGAATTTAGGGGAAATTTTTCAGTCTATCACCGTTAAGTTCTATATTAGCTGTGTTTTCTTTATAGATGCCCCTTTTCAGATCGAGGAAGTTCCCCCCCTCTTCTGTTCTTAGTATTTGTGTGTGTGTGTGTGTGTGTGTGTTTTAATGAAAGGATGCTGGATTTTGTGAAATTATTTTTCTGTGTCCATTGAGATGATTATGTGTTTTTCCTCCTCTTATTCTACTAATGTGGTATATAACATTGATTTTTATATGTTAAACCAATCTTGTCTTCCTCAGGTACATCCCAGTCAATCATGGTGTGTAATTGTTCTTACATGCTGCTGGATTCCACTTGATACTATTTTGTTGAAAATTTTAGTGTTCATATTCATAAGCATTATTGGGCTAATAGTCAACCTCTGTGATTTCAGATGAGAAATCAGCTCTTATTCAAATTGTTGTGCCCTCATAAGTAATCTATTATTTATGTCTGACTACTGTCAGGATTTTCCTCTTTAGTTTTCAGAATTTTAATTTTGTTGTATCTTGACTTAAGTTTCCATGCATATATTCAGTTTGGAATTTGCTCAGGTAGGGATACAGTGAAGGTTTCTGTATGGGAAGGAGTTTGCATGGTTTAAAACTCCCACTGGTACCAAAGGGGGAATAACCTAGGGTTCTCATTAGCTTGCCTAGATATGGTGCAGAAAGGAAAAAGGAGTGAGGCTTAGAAGATGTTAGTAGTGAGACATCACAAAATGCAGTCAGACTCTTTATTTTAGTTAAGGTGTGTGTTATAAACCTAAATGTGGTTCTCTCTTGATACATGTTTCATGTGAGCTTGAGAAGAGTGTTTATTCTGTTGCTGTTAAATAGAATATTCTACAAATGCCAATTAGATCAATCTGATTAATAGTGCTGTTCAAATAAACTATATCCTTATTAATTTTCTGCCTGTTTGATCTAACAATTGTTGAAAAGGGGGTGTTGGGAGATCCCAACTATATTAATGAACTTGCCTATTTCTGCTTGCAGTTCTATCAGTGTTTTCCTCATTTATTTTGACTGTCTTCTGTGAGGTGTTATACACCATGAATGTTGTTAGGTCTTCATGGAAAATGGACTGTTTCATCATGTAATACCCCATTTTACAACAGACAATTTTTCTGTTCTGAAGGCTGATTTGTCTATACACATATCTATTTTAATTTTCTTTTATTAATGTTAGTATGGCATATCTTTCTCCATTTCTTTACTCTAAACCATCCGTGTCTTTATACTTAAAGTGTATTTCTTGTAGATAACATATATTTGGTAAAATTCTCTTTGACAGTCTCTGTCTTTCAATTTATGTATTTACAGCATTCAATTTTTTTTTTTTTTTTTTTTTTTTTTTGAGACGGAGTCTCGCTTTGTCACCCAGGCTGGAGTCCAGTGGCATGATCTCGGCTCACTGCAAGCTCCACCTCCGGGGTTCACGCCATTCTCCTGCCTCAGCCTCCTGAGTAGCTGGGACTGCAGGCGCCTGCCACCACGCCCGGCTAATTTTTTGCATTTTTAGTAGAGATGGGGTTTCACCACAGTAGCCAGGATGGTCTCAATCTCCTGACTTCGTGATCTGCCTGCCTAGGCCTCCCAAAGTGCTGAGATTACAGGCATGAGCCACCGCGCCCAGCCCACCATTCATATTTAAAGTAGTTATTGATGAGAACAGGCTTTGAAATTGAGGTAATAATTAATAGCCTACCAACCAGAAAAAGTCCAGGACCAGACAGATTCACAGCTGAATTCTACCAGAGGTACAAGGAGGAGCTGTTACCATTCCTTCTGAAACTATTCCAATCAGTAGAAAAAGAGGGAATCCTCCCTAACTCATTTTATGAGGCCAGTATCATCCCGATACCAAAGCCTGGCAGAGATACAACAAAAGAAGAGAATTTTAGACCAATATGCCTGATGAACATTGATGCAAAAGTCCTCAGTAAAATACTGGAAAACCAAATCCAGCAGCACATCAAAAAGCTTATCCACCATGATCAAGTGGGCTTCATCCCTGGGATGCAAGGCTGGTTCAATATATGCAAATCAATAAATGTAATCCAGCATATAAACAGAACCAAAGACACATGATTATCTCAATAGATGCAGAAAAGGCCTCTGACAAAATTCAACAGCCTTTCATGCTAAAAACTCTCAATAAATTAGGTATTGATGGGACGTATCTCAAAATAATAAGAGCTATTTATGACAAATGCACAGCCAATATCATACTGAATGGGCAAAAACTGGAAGCATTCCCTTTGAAAACTGGCACAAGACAGGGATACCCTCCCTCACCACTCCTATTCAAAATAGTGTTGGAAGTTCTGGCCAGGGCAATTGGGCAAGAGAAAGCAATAAAAGGTATTCAATTCTGAAAAGAGGAAGTCAAATTGTCCCTGTTTGCAGATGACATGATTGTATATTTAGAAAACCCCATCATCTCAGCCCAAAAATCTCCTTAATCTGATAAGCAACTTCAGCAAAGTCTCAGAAAACAAAATCAATGTGCAAAAAATCACAAGCATTCTTATACACCAGTAACAGACAAACAGAGAACCAAATCATGAATGAACTCCCATTCACAATTGCTTCAAAGAGAATAAAATTTCTAGGAATCCAACTTACAAGAGATGTGAAGGACCTCTTCAAGGAGAACTACAAACCACTGCTCAATGAAAAGAGGACACAAACAAATGGAAAAACATTCCATGCTTATGGATAGGAAGAATCCATATCGTGAAAATGGCCATACTGCCCAAGGTAATTTATAGATTCAATGCCATCCCCATTAAGCTCCCAAGGACTTTCTTCACAGAATTGGAAAAAACTACTTTAAAGTTCACATGAAAGCAAGAAAGAGCCCGCATTGCCAAGACAATTCTAAGCCAAAAGAACAAAGCTGGAGGCATCATGCTACCTGACTTCAAAGTATACTACAAGGCTACAGTAACCAAAACAGCATGGAACTGGTACCAAAACAGTGATATAGACCAATGGAACAGAACAGAGCCCTCAGAAATAATACCACACAGCTACAACCATCTGATCTTTGACAAACCTGACAAAAACAAGAAATGGGGAAAGGATTCCCCATTTAATAAATGGTGCTGGGAAAACTGGCTAGCCATATGTAGAAGGCTGAAACTGGATCCCTTCCTTACACCTTATACAAAAATTAATTCAAGATGGATTAAAGACTTAAATGTTAGACCTAAAACCATAAAAACCCTAGAAGAAAACCTAGGCAATACCGTTCAGGACACAGGCATGGGCAAGGACTTCATGACTAAAACACCAAAAGCAATGGCAACAAAAGCCAAAATTGACAAATGGGATCTAATTAAACTAAAGAGCTTCTGCACCGGAAAAGAAACTACCATCAGAGTGAACAGGCAACCTACAGAATGGGAGAAAATTTTTGTAATCTACTCATCCGACAAAGGGCTAATATCCAGAATTTACCAAGAACTCAAACTAATTTACAAGAAGAAAACAACCCCATCAAAAAGTGGGCAAAGGATATGAACAGACACTTCTCAAAAGAAGACATTTATGCAGCCAACAGACACATGAAAAAATGCTCATCATCACTGGCCATAAGAGAAATGCAAATCAAAACCACAATGAGATACCATCTCACACCAGTTGGAATGGCAATCATTAAAAAGTCAGGAAAAAACAACAGGTGCTGGAGAGGATGTGGAGAAATAGGAACACTTTTACACTGTTATTGGGACTGTAAACTAGTTCAACCATTGTGGAAGACAGTGTGGCGATTCCTCAAGGATCTAGAACTAGAAATACCATTTGGCCCAGCCATCCCATTACTGGGTATATACCCAAAGGATTATAAATCATGCTGCTATAAAGACACATGCACACGTATGTTTATTGTGGCACTATTCACAATAGCAAAGACTTGGAACTAACCCAAATGTCCATCAATGATAGACTGGATTAAGAAAATATGGCACATATATACCATGGAATACTATGCAGCCATAAAAAAGGATGAGTTCATGTCTTTTGTAGAGACATGGATGAAACTGGAAACCATCATTCTCAGCAAACTATTGCAAGGACAAAAAAACCAAACACCACATGATCTCAGTCATAGGTGGGAATTGAACCATAAGAACACTTGGACACAGAGCGGGGAACATCACACACCAGGGCCTGTTGTGGGATTGGGGGAGGGGGGAGGGATAACATTAGGAGAAATACCTAATGTAAATGACGAGTTAATGGGTGCAGCACACCAACATAGCACATGTATACATGTGTAACAAACCTGCATGTTGTGCACATGTACCCTAGAACTTAAAGTATAATAAAAAAATAAAGTAGCTATTGATGTAGTTGCATTAATATCTACAATGTTTGCAACTATTTTCTGTTTTTATACTTGTCCTTTGTATTGTTTCTTCCCCTCTTTTTTCTTACCTCTCTGATTTTGAATGTTTTATGATTCCATTTTTCTCTTAGCATATTAATTAAAACCCTTTTAAAAACTGTTTTAGGCTGGGCGCGGTGGCTCACGCCTGTAATCCCAGCACTTTGGGAGGCCGAGGTGGGTGGATCATGAGGTCAGGAGATCAAGACCATCCTGGCTAACATGGTGAAACCCCGTCTCTACTAAAAATGCAAAAAGTTAGCCGGGCGTGGCAGCGGGCGCCTGTAGTCCCAGCTACTTGGGAGGCTGAGGCAGGAGAATGGCGTGAACCTGGGAAGCGGAGCTTGCAGTGAGCCGAGATCGCACCACCGCACTCCAGCCTTCCAGCCTGGGCGACTGAGTGAGACTCCATCTCAAAAAAAACAAAACAAAACAAAACAAAAACCCCAACAAACTGTTTTAGTGGTTTTCTTAGAATTCACAATATATATTTAGAGCTAAGTCCACTTTCTGTAACACTGTACCATTTTATGGATAGTGCAGGTAACTTAGCACAGAGTACTCCCAATTTCTCCCTTCTGTCCCTATGTTGCTGTTATTCCTTTCAGTCATCTATATGCAATATTTTAGGTTGAATTGTGATTCCCCCTGAAACAAAGGGATATGTTGAAATTCCAACCCTCTTACTTCGCAATGTGAACTTAATTGGAAATAGGCTTGTCTTTTCATTCTCCTGACAATATATTTTGCAGAAAAGAAACTTTTATTTTAACAAAATTCAAATGATCGGATTTGTTTTCATGGATCATACCTTTGGTGTTGTATTTACAAGGTCATCACTATACCCATAGACACGCAGGTCTTTATGTTATCTTTTAGGAGTTTCATAGTTTTGCATTTTACATGTAGGTCTATAATACACTTTAAGTTTTGTGAGAGGTTTAAGATCTATGTCTAAATTCATTTTATACATTTTTTTTGTATGTTGATGTCTGGTTGTTTCAGTGCATATTAATCATGGTTATTTTAAATTTCTTGATTGATTAATTCCAAAATTTGTGTCATATACAAGTCTGGTTCTGTTTCTTGCATTATGTCTTTTTGTTGTGCATTGCCTAAAGTTGATCATTCTTTGTAGTTTTTTATTGAAGACTAAACCATGACATATCTGGTAAAAATATCTGAGGTAAACAGGTCTTCAGTGTGAGATTCTATGTAATCTGGCTACGAGTTGGACTGTTTCTAAGAGTTGCCGTTGTTACAGGTGTGAAGATCTTTAAATTACTCCGTTGTCTTTGTTTCTGTCTTCCTTGTTGTCTTTGGTTTCCCTTAAGCACACTTTTCTTAATTAGAATCTGTGCCATTCTTTCAGCTGTAATCACCTGTTATCCCACAGCCCCATTAATGTAGGGGTAAAAAGTGGGAATGGAGAAGTGTTCTAGAATCCTGTGGTTAAATATCAGCCTTTTAATCGGTCTGTGTCGTCAGGATGAGACCTTTACAAATGTTTCTTAGCTTTTCCCCCTTCCCACTTTAGGTTAGACAGGAAAGTCAGAGGGAGCTCAAGTAAGGCAAACACCTTTCTCTCTAGATGGGATAAGTTTCTGGTGAAGTTTTCTCATGAAGAAGATAACTTTCCAATGAAGAATGTACTGATCATTTATCAAAACGGCTACTTTCTCCTTCCCCCTGCCAGAGACATAAGGTAATTTTTTTCCCAGCTCTTCACAGTGAGAACCTGATGGGGTTTCTGGAGGTAAAACCTATGAACGTGTGGGCCCTTCCCCAAGACTGTGGCCTCAGGAGTTTCTCCCTCTCCTGCTAGTTCTCAGCCTTCAGCAATTTGTCAAAATTACCATTTAAGTGTTTCTATTAGCTTAGGACTTTAGGCTTTAGCTCCTAGTAAGCCGATCTCAGCTCTGAATCTCAGCATTCAGCTGTCTATCCAAATTTTGAGGTGGTTTCCTCTGCAACCTCAATTCTCTGATGGGTCCAAAGGTCGTTGATTTTCAGTTTGTTCAGCTGTTTTCCTGTTGTAAGGAAGAAAGTGATAATTTCCAAGCTCTTTTGATGTTGAATTTGAAGCTGAAAATATCCAGTAAATTTTCCACCTTCTAGGATACAGATTTCATTTCAGCAAGTTTGATTTTGGCCTTTATTATATCTCTGTGCCTCAATTCATCTTTTTGAACATATGCAGTACAGTTATAATAACTGTTTTTACATCATTGTCAGAGCTGACATCTGTGTCAGTTCTGGATTAGTTTCATTTGAAGGATTTTTGTTCTCACTTGGAGGTTTTGATTAGATGCCAAATATTGAGAATTGTGTTGTTAGATCCTGCGTATTTTTGTGTTTCTATTATCATCCTTGAGCTTTGTTCAGGGATGCAGTTACCTAGTTTGAAACAGTTGGATGCTTTCAAGTTTTTCTTTTACTGTGTTTTAGCTGAGTGCAGAGCAATGCTCAGCGTGGAGCTGATGCTTACCCACTACTGAGACAGGATCCTTCTGAGAACTCTACCCAATGATCCGTGTGTCCTAGATATTTCCAGTGTGGCTGTTGGAACAGACTCTATTGAGTTCTGTGTGTGCAGCAGGTATTCATCATTCTAATCTTTTGGGGTTGTTCTTCTTCAACCTCAGTTTTCTCACACATATGTGCTGATCACTAGTCTACTAAATACATGTTGGGGACCCTCTAGGATTCTCTCTATGCAGCTCTCTTCTCTCTACTACTCTGCTTTTGGAAATCTATCTGCCTTGGTTTCCCCATAGTCTCAGTTCCGTCTTCTTAATGCAGGGAGTCTAAAGGACTCCACTGGGATTTTTCCCTCCTGTGCCATGACTTTGAAACTGTCTCAGTGTAGTAAGTTGTAGCAATTTTAGGGCTCACTTCATTCATTTCCTGTCTCTCAAGGATCTTTGTCCTTTGTTGCAGTGTCTTAAAAACCATGGCTTTACATATTTGATCTACTTTTCTGATTGTTTTCTCTAGATAAATATATTCAGTCTCTTTTAAACCATTTTGGTTGGGAATATAGAATTTCCTTCCAAAACTGCCTGAGCTTGAGGCTTGTTAATTTTTGATGGGTGTATGTGCCCTCCTAAAATTCATATGTTGAAATCTAATCCCCATGGTGATGATATGAAGATATGGGGTCTTTGGAGCCTTCATGAATGGGATTAATGGCCTTTTAAATGAGACCTGAGGGAGCTTGTCTGCCTTTTCTGCCATATGAGGATGCACAGAAAGTGCCATCTGTGAGGAACAGGCCTTCACCTTCCACTAAATCTGTTGGCACCTTGATCTTGGACTTCCCAGCCTCCAGAATGGTGAGAAATACATTTCTGTTTTTTATAAATTACCCAACCTAGGGTATTTTTTATAGCATCCCTAAGATATCTATTTTATAATTGTAAAATATCTACATATTTATATACAGTTAGCCCTCTTTATTTGTGGGTTCCACCTCTATAGATTTAAACAACTGTGGATTGAAAATATTTGGAAAAAAAGTAACAATACAAAAATGAAAAAATAACACAAATTTAAAAATGCACTTTAGGAACTATTTACATAGCACTTACATTGTATTAGCTATTATAAGCAATCTAGACATGATTTAAATTATACAGGAGGATGTGCATAGGTTATGCAAATACTATGCCATCTTATATCAGAGACTTGAGTATCCTCAGATTTCACTATCTGTGGTATGTCATAGAACCAATTCTCCGTGGATACGAAGGGACAACTTAGTCTCTAGTTTTCTTAGCATTATTATTATTTTTTTATTTTTAGAGTCTGTTAATGTTATTAGTCTTTTTTAAAGTATAAACTTTTGTTTTTCATCAACTTCTCTCTTTTTGGTTTTCTACTTTATACATTTTCACCCATCAGAGTTATTTATCTGTTTAGGCTCCTCAAACTATCCTTGTAATTCAGTCAGTTCTACCTTTATGTATATTTTAAACTGTGTTACGAGGCGTTTACAGGCTCTGGATTGCTATCGCTTTCTTGAAAATTGGTCATTTTATTGTGTCCAAGAATTCTTTTTTCTCCAAAACAATTGCCTTTTGCTTTAAATTTTCTTTTGTTAAATCAGTTTTCTTTAATTAATATTTTCCTGGTATATCTTTTTCTGTTCCTTTAGTTTTTCTTAATATTGAATATCTGAAAACTAGACTTGAGCCTTGTTTAAAAGCTGAAATAGTCGTAAGTGAGTGGAATGATGAACTTCCGGGATGCTCTCTCCGGAATCACTGTCCTGATCATATCTCCTGTCATCCCTGCTGCCAGCCTGTCCCCGACGTTATGTTGGGTATGACACATCTTAGATTCTTGATTTGAGCACTGGAAAACATTCACGATCAGGCCAAAACATGTATTTACCAATTTAATTTTTTTTGCTTAATAATTATTTCAAAAAATGTTGTTGTTCTATTATTAGATTCCTTGACATCATGCTAGATATTTGAGTATAATTAGTCTAGGTTGGCAGTGTCCCAGCAGCCATGGAGCGGACTGTGTACGTTTTCTGCAACCCCAGGGGGACACAGTACCGCTTCTCTTCTCTTTATATTTTTTGAATTAGTCTCTCTGCTATTTCACCCTTAACCCCTGTAAACCCCAATTTTCCAACCGCCTGTTTAAAGAACGTAGGATGCTGAACTGGAATTGCCCATGGTTAGCCTCCAATTTTTCATCCTAAGGACAGGGGCTGAGACTCTGGCAGGGGAAAGAATGGTTCCTGCTGGTCAGTGCTAGAGGCCAGTGTCCACCTGTCCATCATGTGCTTTCGCTCCCACAGCCCAGCGGTGCTTCCGACTTCCTCCTGTCGGTATTCACCCAACCTGCTCTTCACTCGGTAACTCCAGCTCTGCGTCTTCCACAGTCTTTTCCATCGCCATGACCTAGAGCACTCGTACCATCCTTCAGTCTCATCTGGAGACCACACATGGCCTGCACACACTATAAACCTTTCTTCATTGTTGTCCTGTGCCATGAGCAAACTTCTCTTTTGTAAATTTGTGTGGGTTTGTGGACTGCTTTTCAAGTATGCTGTGAGCTGCTGGAGGAGAAACCAGCCTTCTCTGCCTCTCTGTGTTCACCAGGGCCCTTTAGATATTAGGTCACTAGACACCTTTTCATAGGTTCCTGCCTTGAGTGCTGCATCCCACAGTGAGCTCCTCCTGGGCATGAGTGGGAGGGAGCACAGGCAGGTCCTTGAACCTATTTGTATTTCCCAAGCTTCCAGCTCAGCAGCTGCCCCTGGGAGTGGAGGCTACAGTAACTATCTGTCGACTTGAGGAGCTAGTGTGACCATTTCCTCTTCTTCTCCTCCACCTCTGCATAGAAACTGCTCTTTCCCCAAGGTGCTTGCCTTCATTATGGCTGTAGCATTTCACAGAAATGCTGTTCTTTCTGCACCAAGACTGCACAAAGCTGGGGGAGACCACTTCAGGGATGAATACACCCAGTGACCCTTCAAAATTGCTCTCCCAAACATTTAAAAAATTCTCCACATTTTACATCAAGAATTGTAATTTTTAATGCTCCTCTTTCAAGCCCCCTCATCAAATATAACCTTTTCCTAGTTTTAGTGAGGAAATCTCCCCTGGTTCATTTGAGAGTCTGACAAGCTCTGCATACAAAATTGACAGCTGAAGATTTTTTTTTTTAAATAGTAGTCAAGATTAGAGCTGTGTTCTGGCATTTTCCTCCCCACTCCTCTCTCAGCTTGAGTCATTTTGCCTTTTCCTCCAGCTCTGGCACTGCACAGGCTTCTCCGAATGGAGCACCTGAATTATTAATGCTGCCCAGTCCCTCAGAGTGCCCACGAAGCTGTGCACAGTTCAATCTGAAAGGATGCATGGAATCATTAGATGCTGGCAGCCCACTCTCGGCCCTGCAATCACACCTGGCTAGAGACATTAACTTACTAAATGATTTTACCACTGCAAGTTTTTAGATTACTGCACATTTAGCTCAATTAAATATATTTTAACACACATTTATTAACCACCTACATTTTCCCAAGAGACTGAGGTGGGAGTTATGGTCTAAGTAGATCTCATAAATTAGCGGGGGAGGCAAACAGACAAACAACAAGGCAGGTGGAGGCATGTGTCTGTAAAGAGGCACAAGGGGCATCAATACAGAGCCCAAGTCATCATCTCAGAATACAGGGTGGGAAACCTTCCGTCCCTGAATGATGAGGACCTAGAGAAAGGTGGGGAAGGGATAGACATTCCAGATGAAGGGATGGTCATAAACAACATAGCCCAAGTGAGACTGAGTGAGGAACGTTAACCATAAAGTCCAAGTTGCTGGGGGCAAGGGGAGGTTTAATAGTGCAACACAGGAAGTATCACATCATCCTGTTCCTCTAATTGCTGGGGGCAAGGGGAGGTTTAATAGTGCAACACAGGAAGTGTCACATCATCCTGTTCCTCTAATGGAGGTTTCTCAGAGATTCCTTTAAAGATAAAAGTGAACTGAGTGAATACTTACTTGCTGGTGTGGGAGAGAAAACTGCATGCAGATGTTGGAAAACTCAGGACGGAAAACTCCAGGATAAGTCAGGGGTGAACTGGCATCCAATGGGGGCTTCACTTCCACGGGGCTAGAAACAGAGGATATAAGTCAGTCTTAGTTCTGCAGAGGCCAGCAGGAGGCCAAACCTCCTTGGCAAAGCAGGTTATATACTTGGAAATTACTCTAGACTGATAAGAATTTAGGATGAAAGACCGAGAAGATATTTGTTGAAATCTGACTAGAAGTATATAGAAAATAAATGAAAATTCAATGTATGGCTCTGGGGACCAGCAGAACCTGGTGATATGAGGGAGAAGAACCAGAGCCGATCCAGACAGACTCTTCTTATAGATCCATCTGCCTCACGGCGTGTACCAGTCCTTTCCTGAAGAATGAGGGGAAGTGTTTGTTAAAATACACTGTCTGTCTTTGTCTTTCAAAGTTCCCATTTCAGAAAATCCTACCAAAATTGGATTGACTTTGATGGAATTGTTGCAGGACTCACAGGTTTGCATGCCTGCTGCACGGTAATGGACCAATACACTGAGACCACAGGGATGCAGCAGAGAAACAGTGTAATGATCGCAGGCCACCAAGCAAGGAGGTGGGAGGAGAGCCTCAAATCCCTCTCCCCAAGGAACTTTTGCCTGGGGTTTTTAAGGGGATCATGGAGGCCGAGGGCCTAGAAGACTGGGGTCGTAGATTGGTTGGGGGAAAGAGGATGAAATTATCAGAATGTGGAAACTGCAGTCTTTGGTGAGTCAGCTCCTCCTGGGGTCCTCAGACACCTGGCATCAGTGCGGTCCTACAGACTAGCTGGCATCAGTGGCATCCTTCAGACCAGCTGGCATTGGTAGTTTCACTCTTATACAGGACCTACAAGATTCTCAAAGGGAAAACTTAACCTTTCATAATATGCAAGTTGTTGTCTACAGAGCCGGTAAGGAGAACTGGAATCTTGTAACAGAGTCTACATGATTCGAGGACAATAGGAACCAAGCAACTCTGAGGAAGCAGGTCAGAGCAGCCCGATCCAGTGAGGAATGCCGAGTGTGCGGCAAGCCAGCTTTCATTCGTTTCCCCCTCTCTCTTCTTCCTTGATTAATTTTATAAAATTTACAGGGATGGTTTCAGAATAACTGAGCAGTTCAAGGCCAGGGCAGTGTGGTCATGTCTGAATTGAGCTCGGTGGTGTGTCAGGACGTGGCTTCTTCATGTCTTGACCCTATTCTTCTCTGCCAGCCTTGCCCTCTTGGGGTCACCCAGGGCTCCAGGCCAACATGTTCCCTTGTGCACATCCAGCAAAAAGAGAGCCTCTCTGGTGCCAATGGCACCAGTATGAGGCTCACGTGTCATTCTCATTGGCTGTTATTGGGACTTGTGCACATTTCAGGACAAGCCACTGTGGTAAATGAAATATACCAATGGGATAAAGGGAGTTACCTAAGAGAAATCAGGGTGCTGGGAGGGAAGATGAGTGCTAGGTGTTCAAGCAATTACCTACTAAGTGAGAGTTTAAGACCCAATTCGAATCTCGCCACCTCCAGGAAGCCCTCTCTGATTTACTGAGTGTCTGCTTATTCTGTTTACCTCCTTCATTTTTTACAGTCCTATTTCTACCTCCAAACTGTGCATTCCTTCAGTGTCTGTAACATCCTGCTACATAGCACCAAACCCATGGGAGAGGTGCTGACATACATGTACACAGACATGGGGTGCACATACACATACCACATAAGTGCCAGAGACATGCGTTTATTGGTATCACAGGTTCTTTTGAGGTAAAGTTGTAGACACTCCCACACTTCTTACCAATAATCATCGTATAGCTATAATTTATTGCAGATAATCTCATTTAATAAAACAGTTCTCGTCACATGGACGATGCTCAGTAAATAGTTTCTGGATGAGTGAATTCAAGCCCTAAATAATGGTACATGATGGTGGATGAGGGACTTAAGATGAAACAAAATGTGTCTATGTCCAAGGGCAATGCTTTTATTGTAATGACTCACATGTTTTCGGGTGCAACAACCTTGCCCAAAACACAGACTTCAGTAGAGCAGCCAAAGGCAAACGTGCTGTGGTGAAGTAGCATTGTGAAGTAGGTGTATATCCGTGTGTGAAGTAGGTGTATATCCGTGTGTGAAGTAGGTGTATATCCGTGTGGGAAGCAGGTGTATATCCGTGTGGGAAGTTGTTGCTCCCACCCACACTGCCACCTTGAGGTGCTCCCTGGAACCATCTGCATGTCACACTCAAACGCACACTGCCTGGTTTGAGTTCCTGTGTCTTCCCAGTGTCACCTGGTTGGCCAGAGAGCTGGAAGGGGCAGTGAGACCCTGATGTCTCTGGGAGAAAGAGGCCCTGAGAAGCAGTGGTCACTCACCAACTTTGAGGCTTTCCTCAAGGAAGTCCCCCACGCCCGGCTGCAGGATCCCACAAGCTGAGGTTCCATGCCTCGGACTGAAGAGCACGGGCCCCACACAGGTGACTCCAGGGTGTTGGGAGGCCTTGGTCGTGTGACCCCAGACAATGAACCGTGGCAAGGTTGGACCTTGATGCTCCTGGCCTGCTTATCTAGTAATACAAAGTGTTTCTAATTTAAATGATAATAACAAATTGGAAAAAAAAATGCTTGCATGCGTTCAGTGAACCATGACCATCATCCGTGTTGCCCCTGGATCTGGTGTTGACGGAACATTATTAAGCCCTTATCTACGACGCCCACACTGAGCGTGTTGCTGATGGCATTAGCAGAGCAGGTGTGGTATTCTATACCTTGTGCTCTTCAGAACATATGCCCTCCTTGTCTTGTCAGAGCGATAACTGAGAAAATGTTCTCTTAAAAGGAGAGAGCAGTCGCAAAGAAGTTCACATCCTTTCTTAAGGTAAGTTAAGAGAACACATGTTTTCAGATGGAAAATTGTGTCTCCTTTTTACTCTTTTCTGTCTGGAGTCAGGGATGTGGAGTAAATAAATCCATCACCAGGAGAACAACTTTCTCTTCTAGGATTGCTGAGGAATCATTCGGTAAAGCCGGGGCCACCAGCAGAGTGGCCTTCTGGCAGATGGCTGGGGCTTGGGAAATGCAAATCTTCTCTCGGCTCAGCTATGTGGTTCTTTTTTCTTCAAGAAGCCGAAGTATTGGGTGTACCCCACAAAGTCAGAACTGGGCACAGACGGGAAAGGCTGGCTGTCAGCACCTTGCTGGCCACGGTCGTGGACCCCGGGGTGAGCCGACAAAGCAGTCACTCCAAGCATGGCTGCAGGAGTGCCAGAAGGCGCTGGGTGCTAACGTTTAGAAGGCAGCATGGACAGTGGAGGGGTACAGAGGAGGCCCCACATGAGGGACGGAATGAGGGCCTGCTGGCTGCCTGCACTGCCTGGTGCTCCTGCTACTGCGGAGGAAGGCCAGGCCCCTGGCAGGACTGCTGCTGTGTAGATCCTGATGCCACTAATGATTCGTCGTGCATCTGGGCCTCTTTGACTCTGGGTGCCTCTTAGGGCTGAGATAAGGATGAGGGGAGAGAATAAATGCGAAATGCCCAGGCTCACTCTCAGCACCGGGTGGTCGGTGCAGCCCAGGAGCCAGGAGGCAAAAGCCTCCGCAGGAGTCCAAGGGATCCAAACCGAAGCACCATTTGCTGACATCTTGCCTTTAAACCTAACGTTTTGCATGAATTTCTTTTCCACCACAAGCTTGTATGAATAAAAGCAGACGACTTCCCCTCATAGATAAGCAGAACTGACATGTCCTGGTGGCTCCTGGCCCATGGTGCACACTGAGGAGGAAAAACAATAACGTTACCGTGAAAGGTGATAACTGGTCCTCTTAGAAAGCTGTGGAATTGGGAACTGGAAGATATGTTTGCCTCAGCTACAGATGGGTGCGACACATCGAGGGAGCCCTCCTGGCCCGTCCTGCCCTGTACTGAGTTTCACCCGATACTCACTCTCCCACGTCTTCTGCTTCAGGAAAACCCGCCACACCTCTGTCTGGGAAGGTGGCCTGTTATTCCAGCCCCTTATCCTTTCCTCTTGCCACTCAATGTCCCCGCCCACTCCCACCTGGACCCTGACAGGACTCCAGCACTGCCTGCTCCAGGAAGCCTTCCTGGACTCTATCAGCCCACACTGGGTTTGTTAACATTGATTATCTGAAGAATTTGCGGTATCACCTTATGACATGCTGTGCTATATTCCGTCACCACCTTGCCCAAGACTCACAGCAGCAGGTGACAGTCCAGATTCAAATCTGGGTCTGCCTGGCTGAGCACCCGTGGCTTCTCTGCAGACTTAGCCCCAGCTGCAGCCCCCCGTCTGCGCCATCTGTTTCATCATCTTCTCACCCTGTCTCCGGGTGCTCCTGATACTGTTCTGTTTGTGAGGCTGGACCCTGAGAAGGTACCCAGAAAGCCTTAAGCATTCGTGGAAATGAGCCCACAGACTGTGTGATCCAGCAGACAAGCTGATCGAGCAGCAGAGTGGTCCACAAGAGCAGCCGTGGCACAGCCACGCTTTAACCTCCCTCTGCTTGGGCTCATGCTCCGCTGAACCACGGAAGTCTTGTGATAGAGTAAGGACTGGGTGGTGTGGGAGGCAAGGAGGATGGGTACACATGTTGCCATTAGTCAGCCTTATCTTAGCCACCAAATCGGGGCAGGGCCTCCTTCATGGGAGGGTCTAATGGTTTTCCCTAGAATGTGAGTGCTCAGAAGGGAAAGACTATTCTATTGTACTCCTGCCCGTGTCCAGCACGGTGCCTGGAGCACGGTGAATGCTCACTCCCAGTGCGGGGATGAGCGGCTGATGGGCTAGAGAGGGAGCCTGGGGTTCTCGTCCGTCCTAGCTGGGAATCCTGAGGCTGCTAGGCCCACTTCAGCATCTATACAACAGGGCATGTCGCTGTTCTTCAGGCTGCTGGGAGGAATCGTGATTTCACAGAAGAGAGGCCCCACCCGGCCCTGGACAGCAGGTCCTTCAGTTTTGTCTCAAGGTGGCCGAGGATGCCTGGGGGTGTCCCAGGAGCGATGCTGAGGCCAGGTCTGGGGTATGGAGAAAGTTGGGCGGTGGTGATATGTATGCCCTGGGTGTGCCTGTATTTGCCATTTTGTCTTTGCAAGAACTCAGAAGAATAATATTTTGTAGTTCTTCTGATGGAAAGAGTGAGGGGAGCCCCATCACGCCCCGTGAGGCTGCTCTGCAGCTGGCTCTCCTGTTCTGTGGCCCTGCCTTCCACGATGTCAGAAGAAATCATCTAGTTAACTGGCTATAACGTGGGGCACCAGGAGGGAAACCAGGTGGGGAGATTGGCAATGAGACAGAAATGACTCGTTTTGCCACTGGTTGTGTTGGCATTTTGTAGACACAGCCCTGGGCTCGCTCACTGCATCACCTCCCACATCAGCCCATTAGGAAGGGAATTTTTTTGTGTAGAGTATAAAATATTGATTGTCCATCGTCCTTAACATTTTAATTGCATTTCAGAGAACACTGAGCTGCAGTCAATGTGGGGCAGCCTGATTTCCCTTCGCCCTCAGGGGAACAGATAATCTGGAGAAGCGAGAATGCAGAAAGCAGCCTTATAAATAAACCAAAAGAATTAGAGTGAGGACAGCTCTACCCAGCCCGGTTGGCAGCTGGCCACACTGCAAACCTTCTTATGGGAAAGCTGTTTTTTGGGGTGCAAGAGAAAAATACTAAAATCAGCCTTCTGGTGTGGAAACTCAGGCAAGTGCAGGCACAGATGCTCACCGTGGCCGTTCCCAGAAGTGCTTAAGCTGCCACATGCTATCTAGCTGTGTCCCACTGAGCTGCCTGAGCACAGGGACCACGTTCCATCACACAGGTCATGCAGATGGCAGCAGGTGTCAGGAGCCCAAGTGGCAGAAGGTAGAGGTGAGAGAGCCCTGAGGGGCTGGCCCTTCAGGGCTCATGGGGAGCCATAGACAGTTTCTGTTCCATGGGGAATGTGTGTGCTGGTGACTGCAGAGAGGCAGGAGACCCTCCCGGCCTTTTCTTCAATGCACCCCATCAGTGCTGTCCCTGGAGTTCTGAGGCCCTGGCTGAAAGAAGACGCATCGATCCAGTTTTAAACCATAGCTAAATAAGCCTGGGGTTGTAAATTAAATATAACCAAGCAAAGTGCCTCCAGAAACTGCCCCAAGCTCGGTTGTGTTTAGAAAGCTTCCCAGCTCCCTCCAGGCCATGCGGTCTCTCCAGGTTCTGACTGAGGGCAGGAGTCGCTGGCTCCATTTACTTGGTGCCTGTCACTTTCTGCTTTGTGGTTTATTTTGTGCTGGCATCTTCTATAGCTGTTTAACTTTTCATGAGTGTGCATGTCTCATCTTTCTGCCTATATTGCAAAATGCCTCAGGGGTTGTGACTGCACCATATGCTTCAGAATCAGCATTTGATTTCCATTTTGAAAGGTCCTCTTCTCCCAGGGCCTCACTTTGAGGGCAAAGGACGCTGGCCTGAGAGTTCAAATGCGTCTCCTGGGCTAAAGGAGGTAGGGGGCAGGGTTGGGCTGGAACTCGGCTCTCCTGAGGCGTAGGCTCCCCAGCACTGTTGCAAAGACTGAATTCCTGCTTTTCCACAGTAGGTGAGAGGAGTATGCCCCTCAAAGTTAACACGCACAGTGGGTCATCTTTCCTTCCATTATTAAACAAAATCATTTTTATCGATAATCATGCAATAACCAGTAATGGTTTCTTGAGTCATTCTTTAGTTTAAGACCATAAATTATTAAAAAGGAAAAACTTTCCATTTCAAATATATCATTAAATTCAATAAATTATTTCATGTGTGAAATAAAGTTTGCACTTATCAAACAAAAGATATCTTGTGATCTCTGCTGCTTTGCCATGTTGGATTTTCAACATAAAGGGAAAGTCCATGTGGTCACCTGCAGCCACAGTGTTGGGATAGCTCTGGGCACGTGTGATTCCCTTTACAACCACTGGAAGACCATTGCTACTTTTGAGTGTACTGTTAGAATATAAGAACATGAAGTACCACAGGGCTGGGGTCACAAGCTGCACCTGAGCAGGATTTGATTATGAGAGTGACGTGCTGCCTACTGTGCTAAGGAGGCAGACAAGGATTTGAATTAAAAAAAAAAGAAAACGTGAAAAGCTGAATTGCTGTGAGTTATGTGGCATTCCATATAACTCGGCGCTCTCTGAATCAACTGCCCTGCAGTTGATTTATATTTATTAAAGAATATGTAGTGTCTTCTTTTGAGAAGTGTCTGTTCATATCCTTCGCCCACTTTTTGAATTTTTTTTTTTTCTGTAAATTTGTTTAATTAAGTTCCTTGTAGATTCTGGATATTAGACCTTTGTCAGATGGATAGATTCCAAAAATTTTCTCCCGTTCTGTAGGTTGCCTGTTCACTCTGATGATAGTTTATTTTGCAGTGCAGAAGCTCTTTAGTTTATTTAATTAGATCCCATTTTTCAATTTTAGCTTTTGTTGCCGTTGCTTTTGGCATTTTTGTCATGAAGTCTTTGCCCATGCCTATGTCCTGAATGGCCTATGTCCTGAATATGAAAAGAAGCTCAATTATCCCTGATCATTAGAGAAATGCAAATCAAAACCACAATGAGATACCATCTCATGCCAGTCAGAATGGCGATTATTAAAAAGTCAAGAAACAATAGATGCTGGTGAGGCTGTGAAGAAACAGGAACACTTTTACACTGTTAGTGGGAATGTAAATTAGTTCAACCATTGTGGAAGACAGTATGGTGATTCCTCAAGGATCTAGAACCAGAAATACCATCTGGTTATATACCATTACTGGTTATATACCCAAAGGAATATAAATCATGCTACTATAAAGATACATGCACAGGGATGTTTATTGCAGTACTATTCACAATAGCAAAGTCATGGAACCAACTCAAATGGCCATCAATGGTAGACTGGATAAAGAAAATTTGCAGAATATGCACTTTTGTTACATGGGTATACATATGCCATTCAAACTACCAAGGCACATGTATCCCTATGTAACATGTCCCATATACACCATGGGACACTATGCAGCCATGGCCAGGCGTGGTGGCTCACACCTGTAATCCCAGCACTTTGGAAGGCGGAGGCAGGAGAATCATTTGAGGTCAGGAGTTTCAGACCAGCCTGGCCAACATGGCAAAACCTTGTCTATACTAAAAATAAAAATAAATTAAACAGGCGTGGTGGCGGGCACCTGTAATCCCAGCTACTGGGGAGATTGAGGGAGGAGAATCACTTGAACCCGGGAGGTGGAGGTTTCCGTGAGCCGAGATTGCACCATTGCATTCTAGCCTGGGCTACAGAGTGAGACTCCACCTCAAAAAAAAGGAAAAAAACAAAAACAAACAAAAAACAGAATACTATGCTGCCATAAAAAGGAATGAGATCATGTCCTTTGCAGGGACATGGATGAAGTTGGAAACCATCATCCTCAGCAAACTAACACAGGAACAGAAAACCAAACACCGCATGTTCTCACTCATAAGTGGGAGCTGAACAGTAAGAACACATGCACACAGGGAGGGAACGTCACACACTGGGGCCTGTGGTGGGGTGGGAGGCAATGGGAGGGAACTTAGAGGACAGGTCAGTAGGTGCAGCAAACCACCATGGCACACATACACTTATGTAACAAACCTGCATGTTCTGCACATGTGTCCCAGAACTTAAAGTAAAATTAAAAACAAAAAGGATACGTGGTGAAGATGTGCTAATTTGAGACCTACATTTATATTATTAAAACTCAAGAGTAACCATGGCAATTGTTCAGAACTCAGACCGACACAAGATGTTTGTGGAGAGAAGCATGTTATTGCCAACATTCTTTAGAATGATGGTAATAAAAACTTGGTGATAATCAACTTTTAGTAAGTTTTCATACTGTTTTAAAATCCCCTCCAGGCAATGCACTCCCTATTGCCGACCCCTGAGTGGGCTGTTCCCACCACCGCAGCCTCAGCATAGCTCTGTTGCTGTGGATGGTTTGTGATAATTGTATTTTGCCTGAGACATGGGAATCTAGACACCCTCCTAGTCTAGCTGTGTGCATCAGAAGGTCCTTCGTGGGTGACAATAAGGATCAGCAAAGGAGCACTTGCTGTTTAGTTCTGGCCCTAATACCCTGAGTGGAATCTCAGAGAGCATGGCTGATCCACATGGAGGCTTCCTGTATACACCAGAGGGGCTACAGGACCTAGAACGAAGCCAGATGAATGAACCACTCTTCCAACGAGGCTCACATCTGTGACTTTCAATTCTGTTGCCAAGGAACATGCTGGCATTGGTAAGCAGGCCAGCCTGTAGGGGAGGGAGAATCACTGAGACGGAGATGGGGTGTCCACCCACATCTGGAGCTTCCCCCATTCCCTGTTCCCCGTCTTAGGATTCACAGGTCAGTGTAGCACATCAGGACCACCAGACCCTGCCACTGTCATTGAAGAAGGAGTTCAAATAGAGAATAGAGAGAGGAAGAGCTTAGGCAAATGACAAAGCCTGCATTTTCAGAGTCATCAACAACATTACATTTGGGGCAAATAAATTAATCCATATTTCAAATTTTAGACAATTTTAACAAGCCTGAGGCAGAATAATGCATACAGGGGCCCCCCATGCCAAGTGAGCCCCACCAGCCTGGGAGAGGCGTTGGCTTAGAATGAGTCTTGGATGACACCAGTGGTAGTCCGCCTAGGAAGGCACCCATCTTGCAATTATGGAGGTAGTATCTTTTTTGGCAAATAAATGAGAGTGGAGATTACAGGAGCTACTCTTTTCACGCAGAGAACAAATCTTGATTTATTTTTCTCATGCTGTAGGATATTGTTGGTTCTAAATGGACTGGCTCTGACTCTTTAATTCTCTGTCGAGATCATGTAATAACAATTCTTTTTGAGTCCTTGGTTGATTAAAAAAGTTCTTATTTTTTTAATGATCTCTTTAAAATCCCTGAGAGTTGCCTGTGGCCAAGGTGATTTGAATACTCACTTTAAGAGGACTTGCTTTGACACCTTCCATGAAGTATCATTGCAAGATCTCTCCACTGAGACTGGAGAATACTGGGGGAGCTTTACGCAATTGAACAAGGAAACCTGCAGAAGCTGCTCTTGGCTCCTTCTGTCCCATGTTAGTTTTGCCATTTCTGAGTACATAGAGTTCAACAAATGTTTCACTACTGTTTGAGGCTTCTTTCCTCAGCACTTAAACATGCAACTTAGTAAGATGCTTTTGCCGAAAGCCTCTTGTAACCTCAAGCTTCTGTGTCCTTGAGCTATTATTGACAAATGTCCGACATGTGACCGAGTGCATGGTCATGTCTGGTTGTGCTGTTCTGGTGGAAATAGTGCAGTAGCTTCCATGGTATAATACTGAGGCTTGAAAATAACAGCTCAGGGCATGGAGCCTTCATTGAGTTCCATCCACCATCCTCTTACAAGAGGTTTGACAATGAGCAAGGCATTGATGGCTTTATTTCTCCAAGAGACAGAAGAACTGGAAGAGATGGTACTCACGGCACTGACTCTTAGCAGCCACGTTACCAGAGCTGCCATGCTAACCTGTTATCACTTACACACGTGTCAGGACACAGCATCCTACGTGGTGGTACTAACTCTGCTCTCTGCTCTGAACACAGGACTCTAGTGAGCTTCTCACCGCTGCTCAGCTGGGCCCCACATAGGAGCAGCCCATGGTGCCCCTAGAAGACATCACTCACCAGAGATGGTCACTCTGTATTCTAAAATCCAAAGCACCAACGAACCTCGCATGGCCTGAATATGAGGGAGACCCAGCATGCCCTGGTGACGCACGCATCGGTAAGTGTCACACCGGCCAGTTAGGCAGGGACAAGCAGGCATTTTTGCTTTCAGCTGGGCTGTCCTGGGTGCATGTGCGTTTGCCACACTTAGCACCTACACCATGCAAGCACACTCATGGCCCCAGAAAGGATGGCTGTCATTATGGGGGCGATTGTCTCAGAGTGAGGACCAGGGGCTGGGATCAGGCCCACAAACCCAGGAGTTTGCAGCATGAAGGTGAATGCAGACTCCAGCAAAACCTCCTCCCTCCATCAGACCCAGTGAGAGAAAGTGCTGGTCCTCTCTTGCATGTGTCCCATGGGCACAGGATTCTGGAGGACACTAGCTTCCCTCTGGGGCTGGCGGCCAGCATGAGTGATGTCACTGGCTGCTGGGTAGTGGGGTGACAGCATACATCAGCCTCTAAGCGATGAGGACAAGTGTGGGCCGAGGGACCTGGGGCAGGCAGGAAGAGCACTCATCTGGGGCAGAAGTAGAGGCCAGCCGAGTCCTGGGAGGCCGGTATGCACGGGCCTGTGGCACCGCAACACAGCGGTCAGCTCCGTGCCTGGGTCACCCCCGTGCCTGGGTCACCCTCTGAAGAGAAGGGGCTGGAGAGCAGCCCCTCTGCCCGGCTTGCCCTCCTGACTCCTGGATGGTCTCTCGCGGAATCTCGGGTCTTGGCGCCATGGCAGGTGCTATCAGACGACTCTGGTCTCCTTCCTCTCAGCTCTGTTCTCTGTGTGTGGAGTGGTTCAGTGCCATTTCCCTGCCTGGGACAGCAGAGATTAGATCTCCCCTGGTGCCAGAGCTGCCCACAGTGCACCTGGCTCACCCCTCAGGTTCCGCTCAGCTAGCACGCTCCCCCGCTGCACATCAGGGGTTCCTAGCGAGTGCTAGGCTCCTTTTTGCTCTTGCAGGACCACAGAAGGCCTCCCCCTGCCGATCCAATCCTACGTCCCCACTCCCCGGCCAACTACCATTCATGGAAACCCAGCTCAGTCCTCAGCCCCTGAGGACACTCCCTTGACTTACTTCCCAGGCACTCTGTGTGAATTTGGACTTTGACCACAGATCCTGGTTCTGTTTCCATTCACTCCACCGCTCACAGACTGCGGGACTCCTCAGGGGAAGGGTAAGGTGTGATTTGTCCATTTTCTCTAACCTTTAGCATCTTCCATTGATATTAAATGTTCTGTTTGTGTTTGTGATGGAATTTGAAGATTTTCTTTTTCTTTTGACAATTTGTTTTTCCTTAGTAGATTGTGAAGTCACTAGAGAGGCATGCAAAAGCCTTTTATCAATCATAGTTCTAAAGACCACGCAGGAAAGTGTGAAGTACGCCCATTGAGGCCAGTTATAAAACCCAGAAGCAAACTAGAGCATCCTTCCTAGAGGTGTCAAATCCCTCCTTGCCTTGGGGCTGAGTATGGGGGATTCCTCTGCAGGTATCAGGAGGTATGCGTGGGGCAGATGGCGCCTCTATCCTGTGCTCCGTGTGCTGCCGGGCTGGCTTGGGGTGCAGCAAACTCTCCAGGGGCCTATTAATCAAGCCCTGGGAGACAGCTTCTCCAGTTCTGAGGGATTAAGCAAGAGGATAGGGCAGCTCTATTTTTTTTTAAAAAAATTTTTATTAACTGTGTTCCTAAGCCTGGCTTGTAGTCAGGTTCAGGCATGGAGGGCATCTGAGGCTTGCACTGTAATTTATTGCTACTTGCCTTAATCCCGGAATCCCATCCCACGCCGGCCCAGGCCTGGAAGGTAGAACCTTTTCTCAGCCAGGAGCATGAGGCCTGGTTGTTGTGGAGATGCCTGCCCTCCCCTTTGGCATGGGCTGGAAAGCCGCCTGCCCTCCACTCTGGAAGGCAAAAGTGTTGAAGGAAGGAGGAGACTTTACTTGCCAGTCATTTCATCTTTGGCACCAGTTACCTAATGACAGAACCCAATGCGCTCCCCTGGTGGGAGGTGTGTTTTCCTCCCATTTGTCGCATCCATTAGACAAAAGACAGAGAATGTGTCTCACGCATCACTTCATTCCCTTCCACGAGCGCAGGGTAAGTGACTAAGAAAGGGTAACTATATGGATAAATGAACTTAGATCAACCTCAACTATGTTTCTGGGACTCAGTACTGAGATGGTGAACTTTTATAAGATACGTAAGTTCAAAGTGCCTCACAAACGCCGTCTGCACCATGACTAAAGGAGGAGGTATTATCCCATTTCACAGACGCAGGTGGTGCAAGCATGGGACCATGCAGTGGAATGGTGCTTTGGGTTCAAGCCAGGTCTGCCTGTGAGTGCATTTTCCTCCTCAAAGACTTGCTTATCCTCTCATGTCCAGAGAAGAGAGTCTGCTTTGAGTGCACACGAGCACGACTCTCAGTCCCGAGGCTGCACGTCGCAGTGCCTGGCAGTGTGAGGGTCCCGCTAGGTGGTGAGATCTTTGAAGACATACAGGCTCCTGCAGCTCTTGGATGCTCCTGAGTCTACTCTGATTGGGTGGAGCAGGTAGACAAGAAGGGCTCCTGGAGTTCCAGAAGGAAGCAATTGTGATGTCTGATGCCCAGAACCGTGGTCAGAAAGGGGCACCGAATGACGGGGCAGGGGAGGAGCCTTGATGGACAGAGACATGGGTGTCTGAGATGGTCACCAGGAATGTTCCTGTCTGGTTCCCAAGAACATGAACCCAGCAGGGAGAGGAAGGAGACTGAGCATCTGCTGCAGCCAGCATCACTCAGGGATGAACTCGGGTGCAGTTTGGAGAAAAGCCACACCATCAGCTGGCCTTCCCCAGGGAGTGTTGCAAGTCCTGGGCTTGCAGTGGTGGCCTGAACTCAGGAAAGCTTCACGGGAAGCTGTGGGGAAGGAGTAATGTTGGAATTAATCATAAAAATGATTATGGAATTTGAGACATAATCCCATGTGGCAAAATGTTTCAGTGGGCAAGTTGGAACTAGAAGCATTATTCTTGGTCTCTTACTGTTAATCACAATGTGATTTGTTTGCTCAATATAAGTACAGAGTATTTCTCCTATTTGTATAGTCCCATTCTAGGCAAAAAAAAAAAGGAAAGAAAAAAAAGAAAAGTCATTAATGAAATGTTCTGTGAATACAAGGCATTTCGTGGTATTCTTGCCAGTGGTCCCCCAATCCTTCTTGATCGGTATTACTACCGTTTGACAGTCCAGAAATATAAGCCTTAACACAGTTGAGTATCTTGCCCAGTTATCACAGAAGACAGCAGTTAGAGTACATTTACAAGCAAGTCTTTCTAAAACTTAACTCTAAATCTGTTTGAAATTTAAGAAAGAAAAAGGCTGGGCGCGGTGGCTAATGCTTGTAATCCCAGCACTTTGGGAGGCCGAGGCAGGCGGATCACGAAGTCAACAGATCAAGACCAGCCTGGCCAACACGGTGAAACCCTGTCTCTGCTAAAAATACAAAAATTAGCCGGGCATGGTGGTGCGCACCTGTAATCCCTTACTTGGGAGGCTGAGGCAGGAGAATTGCTTGAACCCGGGAGGTGGAGGTTGCAGTGAGCTGAGATCGTGCCGTTGCATTCCAGCCTGGTGACAGAGTAAGACTCTGTCAAAAAAGAAAGAAAGAAGGAAAGAAGGAAAGAAGGAAGGAAGGAAGGAAGGAAGGAAGGAAGGAAGGAAGGAAGGAAGGAAGGAAGGAAGGAAGGAAGGAAGGAAAGAAAGAAAGAAAAAGAAAGAAAGAAAAAGAAAGAGAAAGAAAGAAAGAGAAAGAAAAGGAAGGAAGGAAGGAAGGAAGGACACAAAACCTTCAATGGGCTTACATTCTGACTGAGGGATGAAAATGAGTGCCTAAGACGTGATGGCACCATAAGAAGAATAAGACGCCGAAGAGCTGGCAAGTTACCCAGCGATGAGTTTGAGGGCAGTGTGACTCTCCGCGGGACCTGGGCAACCAGTACGGTGAGGGGAGGGCAGAGCATCCACGCATCTGCCTAAAGAGCAGCTTGTCTGCTTTCAGACACCTCACAGGGACAGATCGGAAACAGCTCTCTGAAGCCTGTCCCCTGTCAACAGTGGGCTGAGGCAGGGCTACCTGGGAGGTGTGTTGAGGCCTGGGGTAGGCCGTGGGGCCAGGGTGTATGGATCTGAGGCTGTAACAAATGGAGGTAGTAGGTAGACCTAGAAATCACGTGGGCCAGAGAGGCTCCCAGAAAGTCACGATGGTATGTCTATCTGTGGAAGGACTGACCTTACCAAGAGAAGCCCAGATGGGAGGCAAGGGGTGGATAAAGGCATCGGAGGGAGGCCTGGGAAAGTCCTGGAGAATTGTTGAGAATATTTGTAGACGGGACACAGAGGCAGTGAGCAGGCTTGCTTGGGAAGGACTCACGAGTGTGGAAGCTTTAACCGTTTAGGACTTGGCAGACTAGGCAGGCATGAGTTTAGGTCATATGCAAAACAGTGGGGACTTTGGCAGCGTTAGAGCAAGCCCTGTGCAGCACCTCAGGAGCTTCAGCCTCCAGAGAGATAAGCTTTCTGGAGGAGCGTGCTGGAATTCCATAGGTGCCACCTAACACAGCACGGCACCAGGGAAAGCAACCTCTGCACGGAAACCACCCCGGCAAAAAATGCCGGCAAGCCAGGCCTCATTTGCATTCTTCTTTTAAAAACAACAACACTGGGAGGCCAAGGTGGGTGAATCAACTGAGGTCAGAAGTTTGAGACCAGCCTGACCAACATGGTAAAACCCCATCTCTATTAAAAACACAAAATTAGCCGGGCATGGTGGTGTGTTCTTGTAATCCCAGTTATTCAGGAGGCTGAGGCAGGAGAAGCACTTGAACCTGCGAGGCAGAGGTCGCAGTGAGCTGAGATGGCGCCATTGCACTCCGGCCTGGGCAACAAGGGCGATCTCAAAACAAAACAAAACAAAAAACAGTGGTGTGTTTTGCTGTTGTTTTGTTTTACTATTATCTCTATGTAAGAGGTTATCTTACACAGTTATCTCTATGGTAATATTGAAAGAAATAAACCTAAGGTCCTCCAGGATCAAGATAGTATCCTAAGTGAGAATATGTAAGCACTTTCTTCTACCAATTCCTCCAGTTATTTCCTGCTGAAATAACTCAACTAGTAGAAAAGGCAAAATTATATCTCACAGTGAGTAACCATAAAAAATTGAACACTGACCTATGAAGTATCTGACAGATTTCATCTCAACTCTCAGTATGAATGAACCAGGTAGCTCTATGTGAATGTTTGCAAAGAACGAGATCACAGAATGGAAAGGCTACAAAGCCCGAAGAGCAGCACCAGTGTGAACACTTCTTTTTAAATGTCAGACCGGTAATGTACTGACACTGGAACAAGGTCTGAGAGAGGCATATCTCACACTTGAGTGTGCACACCCAATCACCACATTCATAAACCACAAAAACATCCAGCATGACCTTTTTTTTTTTTTTTTTTTTGGAGATGAAGTTTCACTCTTGCGCCCAGGCTGCAGTGCAATGGCGCGATCTCACCTCACTGTGATCTCCGCCTCCGGGGTCCAAGTGATTCTCCTGCCTCAGCCTCCCAAGTAGTTGGAATTACAGACATGCACCAGCACGCCCAGCTAATTTTTGTATTATTAGTGGAGACAGCGTTTTGCCATGTTGGCTAGGCTGGGCTTGAACTCCTGACCTCAGGTGATCCACCCTTCTTGGCCTCCCAAGGTACTGGGGTTAGAGGCGTGAGCCACCAGGCCCACCCCAGTGTGAACATTTAAAGCAAATGGATTCCTGTCATTGAACAAAGATACCATGGGGAGGAGAAAAGAAGAGTTAAAAGAGAGAAAAAACGACTTCATCAATAATAACCACAACCCAAAATCACGTGTTTTGAGAGAGGAAAAGGTGGTGGGACATGGTGGAACAGCCGCAGGCTGCTGCAGAAAGCAGTCATCTCAAGAAGGGGTGAGTGGACAAAAGGCGTGATGACTGAAGTAAATGGCACACTGGAGAGTGAAAAAAACAAATTATTGAATTAGTTCAAAGGAATCTCTTGAAGCTCAGGTGAAAGTGATAAACAGAGGAAGAATATGAATGACACAGAGACTCCCAAGAGTCCTAATACATGGCTATTAGAAATTCCATAGGAACAGAACTGAACATATGGAGGAAGGCTAGAAATAACTGTTTCTCTGAACTAACGGCCTGAGTTTTCTGACTGAATGAGCTCACTAAATGTTGATTAAGGTAATTCAAGAAAATACTGAAAACTGGGCAGCACCTGCTGACATTTCTCAGTTTAATCTACACAGAAAAATGTTTTTTAACCAGCCAAAGAGGAGACAAAATTGTTTTTTTTTAAACTAACAGAGAAAATGACTTTCTCAACTAAAATACAGAAAATTAGAAAACATGGAGTAATATTTACAGAGTTTGAAAATTATTAAGGCTCTAGAATACCTTAGTCTTCATTATATGTAAAGAAACGAGATATTTCTGATGCAAAGTCTCAGAAAAAAACTTCCTAGCACTTGTCTGTCCTCTCTGGGCTGGGGTCAAAAATGCTCCAGAAAAGGCTGCCTCAAATGGAAACTGATACACCATAGCTCAAGGCAGTAAAAGGTGTGGTATGGAATACAGTTTGCCAAAATAGGGCATTCCTACTACTGGGTAATAGAGGAGAATTTTAAATTATATACGAATGAATATTTTTATTTTCATAGCAATGTATTTTTCCATGAATTCAAAAAGCTGGTCAGGAGCAGTGGCACACACCTGTAATCTCAGCACTTTGGAAGGCCGAGGCAGATGGATCACTTGAGGTCAGGAGTTCGAGACCAGCCTGGCCAATATGGTGAAACCTCATCTCTATTAAAAATACATTTAAAAAAAAAAATTAGCCGGGTGCAGTGGTGGGCACTTGTAATCCTAGCTACTTGGGAGATTGAGGCAGGAGAAGCACTTGAACACAGGAGGCGGAGGTTGCAGTGAGCCAAGATTGCGCCACTGCACTCCAGCCTGGGCGACAGAGGGAGACTCTGTCTCAAAAAAAAAAAAAAAAGTTGTAAGGAATGATATTCCACAAGGACACGTTTATGTGGAAAACTGAAATGTGAAAGTTACGAGCATTAATTAAATAATATTGAATAACAAAACCAGCAAGAGTTAGAGTAATGTTAAATGACTGGTTTTAATGTTTTTGTGAGCCTTCATGCAAATGTTAAGAAATAATTCTCTAAGTGTCGATTGGGGTCTTGGTTGCAGAAAACAATTCAGGTTAGTAGATTAATACACAAAGGGATTATTAAGGGATAAGCTCATAGAATTCTTGGGAGGGTTGAAGAAACAGAGCGCAGGCTAAGCCTCCAGGAGCAACAAACATCCTACACCACACAGTAAACCAGGTCGCCACAGGAGCTGCTGCCCTCGCCATGATCAGAAACTCTGGTCCAGTGTAATGACCTCCCTGTAGGCGTTGGCTCAAGAACCATGAAGGTCCAGTGCTTCCCTCTATCCCCAGGTAAACTCCTGTCCATGCAAAAGTCTCACATGGGTTCAGAAAATAGGCAGACCCTAAACCCCATGTCTTCTTCCTGGAAGGCTGAAAAAATAATTTTTTGAATTTGTAGTGGAAAAGCATAGCTGGCCCTGGAGGCAAATATTGGAATGTTCACAAGGGTGCTCCTAAGATTCAGGGTCGTTGAAATGACAGATAATCATGACAAAAGACATCATGCATACCAGTGAGTTGATAACTTAGAACTAAACTGCCGTAGTCATACAACAGAATCTGGTAAGTCAATGGAATTTGGGGAACAAAAGACTCAGGAGTTCCTATATTAGGAATGAGTCCATGTAAAGTAGCCACTTCTGATGTTTACTTAGGATAAAGTGTGCTAGTATTTTTAATGTCATTTAAAACCAAACATCTTCAATTCCTTTAACTAAAGTGCTGTTGATTGTTTATTGAATTGCTGATAAAATTAAAACGGCTTTTCATGAACAACAAATACATGTTAAGTAAGAAGAAAGGACATGTTAACCACCAAAGTTTATATCAACAGTGGTAAGCCGTGTTGATATTATGTTCCCTTGATAGGACCTGATGAAGATGTCACTTTACCTCTGTGGTCTTTCTCCCCAAAACCCATAACCAAAATATAGTCATGAGAAACACACTTGACAAAATCAAATTAAGGAACATTCTAACAAACACTTAACCGGTACCCCTCCTACTTGTCAAGGCCACAAAAAGACAAGAAAGGTCAGCAACTCTCGCTTACCAGGAGTGCCTATGGAGACTTGATGTCTAAAGGGAATGTTGTGCTCTGGATGAGATCTTAGCACAGACAGGGGGCATCAGGTTACAAGAGGATCTGAGTAAAGGGTGGGCTGTAGTTAATAATAATGTACCAGTATTGGGCCATTAGCTTTAAGAAATGTCTCACACTAAGATAGGATGTTAATGGGACACTAAACATGGAATATATATACACACACACACATATATACATATATGCACATATACACACACATATATATACATATATACACATATATATACACACACACCTAGATATATATCTAGATACATGTATACGTACATACATACATATATATATAGAGAGAAAGAGAAACAGAGAAAGAACTCTCTGTACTACATTTACCATTTTTTCTGGAAACTTAAAATTATTCTAAAATAAACACTTTATTAGAAATAAGCACTCAACTATTCATAAAAGTACATACACATAACAAACGGAACATAATGAATTGCAGGTGCTATGAGGCAAAGTAAGGCTAGAGCAAGTGAGAAGGAAGGCATGCTATTTGAGAGAGGTGGTCGGGGAGACATGTGAGTAGAGAGTGGATGGAGAGGAAGCAAGCCCTGCATCTACTGAAGGGAAAGCACTCAGAGAGAGGAAACCGTAAGCGCAAAGACACTGAGACAGAAATGTGCTTGGCAAGCTTGAAGAACAGCAAGATCAGCGTGGCTGGTAACTGATGAGAGGTAAGTGGGAAAGGGGTAAACGTGGGTTGTAAATCTCAGTGAGGCTTCGATGCCTCATCCTAAGTGAGATGAAGACCATTAATGTGATAGGCTTCAATTTTAAAAGACTTGTTTTGGTTTATTTGACAGAACAGGCTATCCTTGAGCAAGAGTGGGTTCACAGATACTAAGGAGAAGGCTATTTTATTTGTCAGGTTGAGAAAGGTGAGGGTGGTGTAGACCAGGGTGGTCATGGAGAAGCAGTCAGAATTCTGATATAGTGTAAGACCAGAGGATTAGCTTAAACTGACTTATGGAGAAAAAGCAAAAGGCAGGCAGTAAAATTCTCCACTAGTGGCCTCACTGAGGAATAGTGAAAGGAGGGAGGTAGCAAGTATAGGAAATGAGACAGGAGACAGCATGGATAGAACTTACTTCCAAGGGCCTAGGAAGTCTCAGAAAGGATGGAGACACAGTGCTCTGAAGAAAACGATTGTGGAACAAGGTTACCAACTGCACCTTTATGCTGTGTGGACGTTGTATGAGCTGTACTAGAGAACAACCCCAGCACTTCTTAGGGCAATAGAGAAATACATGTGTTCAGAGAAAAGCTAAGTTTTGTTTAGAACAAGTGAGTGAAGGGAATTTTCAAGTAAGAGATTTACCACATAGATTATTTTGCCGATGAGGGTTTGCAATCCATGGAGCAGAGTGGAAGGACTAGGGTGATGAAGGCTTGTTGAGAGATTGAGTAGGATTAAGTAAAAGAGAAAACTCAGTGAGAGTCTGCATGAGGAGTGCCTCGGGCTTCTTGTTATGACAACCTAAAGAGGGGTATACAGCATGATGAAATTATTCCTAATGGTCTGCTAGGAGCAAGAGAAAAATCAGTTCCAATTATCTCTTTTCTGGGACTGGTCTCTTAGGCTCTTTATAGTGGTGAGGCATAATTGAATTGTATGTCCTTCAGAATTAAATAGCATCCCTTGCAAGTTACCTGGAAACTTTTGACAGATACATATCAAATTCCTCGAGTCCTAGACAGTCATGTATAATAACAAAGAAATGTATAATAACATGTATTATACATTTGGTGGTCACACCAATCTGCTAGCTATGAAATTTCAGCTGCCTATTCCGTGAGATCTGGCAACGGCTACTGACTGTAATGATAATGTAATTCTCATCTTTGTTCCTTTCTACATGTCTCTTTTTCCTTAATCTGATTTAAAAATGCCCTTGGTTTGCAGAAGTTTGCCTGACTTTTCCTTGTTCTTCCCGGAAGACAGAAGTCTTTCATGTGTACTCTTACATCAGAAAGAATGGATCCTTGGTGAGGTCCAAGGGACAGGGGAATTTTCTGTTCCTCCCTGCTTAATTTAAGGTTTTTATTTTGCAAGAGAAAAGGTAAGGGGAGCAGTCAGTGGTCCCTGCCCATCTCAGAGCAGCAGTCAGTGCCTTCCTGCCAGTCCACTATAAGTGGGGCTCACTATGTCTGCTTCCCAGATCTCTGTACTTTCTGTGCATCTGGTAGAGGTTCAATGAAAGAAGCTTGCCAGTGATTGAAAGCTTGCTTGCTGACTGTGATCTTGATCATTTCAAATGATCTGTATATGCATGGTTGATCTTCAAAAGATGTGTAAAGTTTGGGGGATGACTTTTTCTTACCCATTTTTGTGGTTGCTTACTTTTCCTACTTTGCCAAAAATGAAAGAATTCTGTCTATTCTTGGAGGGACTTTTTATTCTGTGGAATTTAGTTCACTTGGTTGTGTTCATCTTCAGCTCTCATATCAGTTTAAGAAAAGTTATGATTGTGTAGATTATCCTATCCAGCTTTATCATGTTTTTAAGTGTAGGTGGTATTTTATTGCATTTTTATTTATTTTTATTTATTTATTTTTTTTTGAGACAGAGTCTTGCTCTGTCACCAGGCTGGAGTGCAGTGGCACAATATTGGCTCACTGCAAACTCCGCCTCCCAGGTTTAAGCGATTCTCGTGCTTCAGCCTCTCAAGTAGCTGGGACTACAGGCACACACCACCACACCTGGTTAATTTTTGTATTTTTAGTAGAGACGGGGTTTTACCATGTTGGCCAGGCTGGTCTTGATCTCTTGACCTTGTAATCTGCCCACCTTGGCCTCCCAAAGTGCTGGGATTATAGGCATGAGCCACAGTGCCTGGCCACAGTTTTATACATTTTAAGCAGAAGTAGGAACTTCTTAACTAAAATTTAGAGGATATCAAAAATACATGGAAAATACAAAGAGATGAAAACACAGGTCATACAATGTGAAGGTATAAAGTGATTAAAGTCCATTAGGAGAGGCAAATAAGAATGGAGAAGACAAAAAATTTGAAGACTATGGCTAATAATATTTTTAAAACAAACAAAAGGTAACAAACCAAAAATTCAAAGTGCATACACTCTAAGCAGAATAAAAGAAAAGAACATGAAGCTACTAAAAAGGAAAAGCTTAAAAGTTGTTAGAGGGGTCCATGTTGTCTTCAAAAAAGCAACAATTAGACTGTCAGTTGACTTCTCAAATATAAAAGAATTAAATAGGCAGTGGAATGACATCTTCAAAGTGTTTAAATAAAAGTTTTCCTAGAATGCAAGTGTTTAGAAAGTTTTCTTTGAAGACTGAGGAGAAATACCCTCAAAAACCAAAGATGGACTTCCAGTTGAGGTAAGCTAAAGATAACAGCAGATTTTAAAACTATTTCCAAATTGACTTTTCAAACAAACATGATGATGTCAGTAAAAATAGTGGACTAAGACGTCCAAAACTTCACAATACATAAAAGGAATTTCTAAAATGGCAAAAATCATCCAAATTAACTTATGCAGAACTTCAGAAAATTGCCTGTGGCTTCCTGGGGACTGTTTATAAATTAAGAAAAATAGCTAAATCTTGATAAGAACAGCAAGCAAGCTTTGTGGCATTTAACTTTCCCTAGTTGCATCTCTTGCTCTCCATCTGAGAGATACCATTGAAAAGTAACAGCCCACGTTGCTATGAAAGCTTCACAACACCTGAAGGAGCAGTATTGTGTTGTAACTTCTTCAAAATCACATCCCTAAATAATTCTCATTATAATTCTCATTATGGCACCTGTCTGATGGTTTCCACAAAGACCTGACTTACAGAGGTAACTCAGAGCTCACCCAGTATAAACAGCCATCTCCTTGGTGCACACTTTTGTTAAAGCAAGTTACAGGTAAGTGTTTTAAGTTGGTGGTTGCCAGAGGTGATGAATGAGAGTTGATGAAACCAATAAGCTAACTACAGTTCCTAAAATGAAAAAGCTGGAAGATGGACCATTCACAGGGGCATAGAAAAGCTCTGACATGATGTACTCTTGAGACTCTATAATAAAGTCTCAGAAATGGCTAGGGCTGTGTTCAGGCTCAGGCAAGACCTGAGAATGCCCTAGACTCATGATTCTAGCTGACTCGGAGACTCTGCATGGGCAGGAAGTGAAGGCTAAGGTGGAGTTGTAAATTGCTTTGCTGAGTGTTAAGTATACACACTGAACCCCTAGGCAAAAATTTGGAGATTTATTGGTTTCATGCATTTAAGGAGACTTCTGTCTAATCATTAGCTGACCACTAAGCTAATCGAGTAGAGGTTTCAGTGACCACACTTTAATAAAGTACAGACTTTAAAGAATTAGTTCAGAAAAATCACCAAACAAACAAACCACTACAACTACAATAAGCAACATCACAACAAACCCCGTGGAGAGGGGGAGATCTTATTTCTCGAATTGCTGCATGAAACTTTCCAGGGTTCAATAGCAACAAAACATATGAGACAGGCCAAGAAAAAGAAGGTGTAACCCAGAGCTAAGGAAAAAAGCAAGGAATCGAAATGGTCTCTGAGGAATCCGACACTGTTTTTCTTAGACAAAGACTTTAAATCAGCTATTTAAAATATGTTCAAAGAACTAAGTAAAACCATGTCTAAAGAACTATAGGAAGTATGAGAGTTATGCCTTACCAAATAGGGAATATCAATAAAGAGATAGACGTCATGCAATGTAGATTCTGGAATTGAAAGTGTAATAGCAGGCCTTCTTTATGAGAAATACTACAGGGAGTCTTTCAGGCTCAGATAAAAGATACGAGAGAGTATCTTAAATTCACATTAAGAAATAAAGGTGCCCATTAAAGATAACTACACAGATAAATATTAAAAGTAAGTATTAATACAGTTTTAGATCAGATGATTTGAAAGATAATGACATAAAGTAATAATAATTGGTTTCTGTTGATGGGCCCACAATATATAAAATGTAATTTGTGACACTAACAGCATACAGAAAAGGAGCTATGTAGAAGCAAAGTTTTGTATACTACTGAAATTAGGTTGGAACCAATCTAAATTAGATTTTTATAAATTAATAATTAATTATACAAATGGCCAATGAACACATGAAAAGATTATCAACTTCATTAGTCATTAGAGAAATGAAAATAAAAACCATAATGAGATTGCACTTCATTACTGCTAGGATAGCTACACTTAGTTATAATATAGCTATTATATAGTTACTCTATAACTCTTTTTTTTAGGCTTATACTCAAGATAACTTAAAAAATATGTCCAAATAAAAACATGTACATGGTAGCATTATTTATTACAGCCAAAATGGAAATAGCTGAAATGTCCATCAACTGATGAATGACAAACAAAATGTGATATATCCATACAATGGAATATTATTCAGACATAGAACAATGGAGTACTGATGCATGTGACAACACAGATTAACTTTGAAAATGTTATAGTAACTTTAAAAAGCCAGCCACAGTGGCCACATAATGTATAATTTCATTTACATGAAATTTCCATAGTAGGTAAGTTTATAGAGACAGAATATGGATGAGTGGTGCCAAACCATCTATAATGGCAGAACTCAGGCAGGTTTCATGGAGAATGTACAACTGTGTGGAGATAAGATAATGATGTCTTTTGCTGCTGCAAAAAGACCCAGAAATCACTATCAAATGTCCCCATAGGAAGGAGAGGAGCCCACTCTGAGTAGATACTGATCTAAGAGCAACCAGCATAAACTTGAATTTATAAGTGAACTTTTTTTTAAAGGCCATCCTAACTCCCAGAAACTTCAACATTGCTTTCTAAGAATTCAAAACTCCTTGGTAAGAAAAATAGATATAAAATGCAAATGTAGCCAGCGATAAATTATAGAGTAAGTAAAAAAGAAGGTTCTGATTCAGGGTTAAGAAGTCCATGGGACTCAGATCTCAGAGCTACGGAGGTGACCCCACAGAGAGGCAACTTTGATAATAGCAGCAGAGAGAATTCTTCAGTGTCAAGCTAAGAAAACCACCCCTTTGATCTATGCTGCACCTTCCATCTAATGGTACAGAACGCCACCTCATTTTCCAAAAGCCCCCATGAGGTGAATGAACTCCATACAATGATATTAGGTGATATTAGGAGACAAATGATGAAAAAATATAAAAATTAATAACCGAATTATATCCCGACAGATAATAAAGGCATACAATAAAATTATGGCTTAGAATACGTATATACCATATATATATATCAAAAATACAAAATTAAGAAAATATAAAGTCTATGAAAAATGTCAAAGGTAAAAAGTAGAAAAGCTCAGAATTTAAATCATGAAACAAATGGAGAATATGAAAAAGAGAAGATAGTGCTTAAAATGTGAAAAAATCATTTCAGAAATGAATAAATTATATGGGAATAATAAATAGGTAACACAGAAAGTACAGTAAAGGAAAACAGAAATAAAAGATGGACAATAAAAAATAAAGAAATTTAAAAATGGAGAAATAATAAATGTAGAAGACAAAAAGGGAAAAGTATTATATTCTCAAAGGAAAAAAGAAGCAAAAGTAGAAAACAAAACCACAAACTATAATTCAAGAAAAATCTTTATATAGGATAAGTCTTCAGGTATATATTGAAATGCCACAGTGTGCAGCTATGAAAATCAAGCCAGAAAAAACAACACTGAAACATATTTCTGCAAACTGTAAGACCTTAAATATAAAGAAAAATGCTAGTTTACATCAAGGAAAAAAAGTCCAAATCACAAGGAAAAAAACCCAGATGTTTCAGACTTCTTGAAATCAAGATTACCTATGAGAAGACAATAGGGCACCATATCTAAGATACTGAAGAAATACAAACATAACCCAAGAATGCTATTTAGTGAAGTTAACCTACCTACAACTGTGAAAGCTATGTAGAAACAGGTATAAGTTTGCATGCAATTCCTTTTCTCTTTAGTTTTTTCTGTGGAATCAAGAGAGTGAGATACAGACAATCAAAATGTCAGGAAATGTTTGGCATAAAGTCTTGTGTTGAGTATTGGATATATTTAATTTATATTTAATTTTAGAACTAAAGCTCAATGATGGTGATAAAAATATCAGAATTTATATATATATATGTATATGTGTATATATATAATACGTATACATAAATACATATCCAAATCCATAACACCTTAGGAAATACAAAAAATAACAGAATGTGTGGAGGGAAGATGTATGGAATATATAAAAAGCTTTCCAATTACCTACAAAGTATTAATGAGGAGTAAGGATATCACTTTGTAATAATGGGACAAGTGAAAGGAATGTGGAAGGATTATAGCTCATTTTATTATTCTTCCTACAAGGGAATCGTTAGATGTTAATCAAGAAAACAGAAGACCTAGGACATTATGTATAAAATAAAAATTTTTCTCTTTACAGCCACATTTAGGTCTACTTGGGTTCAGAAATAGCTCACATGTAGAATGTATAAAAAACGTCTACAAATCAGATGAAAGGAAAACTCATAAAAGTAGTCAAAATTCTACAAAGCCCATTATAAAAGAAAACAACTAAATAGATAATGAGTAGAACAAGATGATAAGCTGTACTACTCTTCAGGGAATTACAAATTAAAATAATGATTCAGTATCATTACACACACATCAGAGTAGCTAAAATGAAAAAAATCAGATAGCATCAAGTATCAACAGAAAGAATATTTAAGGAAATCATGAGTGGAAACCGCCTAAATTTAATGAGAAGCATTAAGCTACACATCCAAGAAACTAAACTACTTTAAGTGTTAATAGTATAAACTCAATAAGATCCACAACAAAAAATATTATAGTAAAATTGTCTTATAGATTAAATTGTTTCCCTTCCAAAATTATATGTTGAAGTCCTAACCCCCAACCACAGAATGTGACTGTATTTAAAGATAGCACCATTAAAGGGGGTAATTAGGTTAAAATCAGGCCGTTTGGGTATGTCCTAAACCAACCTGACTGATGCTCTTATAAGAAGTACTATATAAGATTCAGGAGGGACATCAGAGATGTATGTGCACAGAGAAAAGGCCATGGGAAAATATGGTGAACTGGTGGTGTCTTCAAACTAAGGAAAGAGGTCTCATGAGAAATCCAACCTGTCAGCACATTAATCTTGAACTTGTGGTTGCTACAACTGTGAGAAACCAAATTTCCATTATTTAAGCCACCCAGTGATATTTTGTTACAGTAGATTTAGCAAACAAATTTCTTGTCAGAAGGCAAATACTGAAGGACAATCTTAAAAGCAGAAACAAAAAGAGGTGATTTAGTTGTATACAAGGGATCTTCAAAAGATTATAATACAGCTGATTTCTCAGTAGGAACCAGAGAGGCCAGATGATGGTGGGAGGACATGTTCACGGTGCTCAAAGAAAAAACCGTCAAACAAGAGTTTTACATCCAGCAAAATCTATTCTAAAGCAGAAGGAGTTATTACAGAAAAAGTAAAACTGAGAATTCATAACTAGCCGAACTGCCCTACAAGAAATGGTAAAGATAATCTTTCAGGCTGAAGTGAAAGAACCCTAGACAGTAACTTGAATTTATATGAAGGAGTAAAAAGCACCAAGAAAGATAGCTACATAGATAAATATAAAATACAGTATTAATATATTTTTCTTTGTAAAAATTTTTTACTCCCAAATAATTTTTGGAAGTAAACACAGCAGTATAAAACAGTAATTATAATAATATGTGGATGGAATAATAATGTATAAAAATATAATTTGTATGACAATTAAAACACAAAGGAGGAGGGAGGAAATGGACCCATATTTAAATACAGTTGAAATGAAATTATTTTAAATCTAAACTGATTATTTTAGGGTAAGATGTTAGTTTAGCCTCCAGGTAAATAACAACAACAAAATAATACAAACCAATATAGTAAAAGTAACAATGGAATGTAAATGGTGGACTAGCAAACAATTATAAATATTAGTCATAAAAAAGAAAAAAAAAACAGAGAAATCAAAGAGCAACAACAAAAATGCTAAGTAGAAAACAAATGACAACATGCAGATGTATATCCTACCTTCTGGGTACTTACTTTACTGCTCTAAAATCCACAGTCAAAGGCTGAGATTGTCATCATAGATTTAAAAAGATCCAATTATCTGCTGACTATAAGAGAAAGACTTTAGATTCAAAAACACAAATAGGTTGAATGTAAACAGATAGAAAATTATGCTACAGTTTGAATGTGTCCCATTTGAAACTCAGTGGCTAATGTGATGATGTTAAGAGGTAAGCCCTTAAGAGGTGATTGGGCTGTGAAGGTGGGTCCTTTAAGAGATGATTAGGCCATGAGGGATCCTCCCTGGTGGATGAGATTAAAATCCTTGTAAAAGAGGCTGCACACAGCATTTCGCCCTCTTGTTCTTCCACCTTCTGCCACATGAGGACACAGCAAGAAGGCCCTCACCAGACCTCAAATACTAGCCACTTAATCTTGGACTTCCCAGCCTCCAGAACTGTGAGGAAGCACATTTCTGTGGTTTGTAAATTATCCAGTCTCAGATAATTTGTCATAGCAGCACAGACAGACTAAGACATTATTCAAACAGTAACTAAAAGGGAGTTGAAGCAGAAAAATTAGTTTCAGACATCATAAACTCATAATAAATAATTGTTACTAGGAAAAAAGAATACTTGAAAACAATAAAAGGACCAGATATCAAAAAGACATTTAAATTATTATCATATATGACTCTAACAACTGATCTCTGAATTACATGAAACAAAAACGGAAAGACTTAAAGGGAAAAACAGCAATAAAATTGAAGTCTTCAATAACCCACATTTAATAATGAATGGAACAACTAGACATAAAATAAACATACAAGTAGAGAACTTGAACGACAGGATAAAAAACTAGACCTAACACATCTCTGTAGGACATTCCACCTGAAACGACAGAATTCACATTCTTCTTAAATGCACATGGAACATTCTCCAGGATAGACAATAAGTAACACCATGAAACAATCTCAGTAAATATTGAAAGAATTAAGATTGTACAAAAAATGTTCTTTGAAGACAATAGAATTAAATTTTATGTCAATTACTGAAAGCAACTTGGAAAATTCACAAAAAGGAGAGAAAATGTGGAAAGTAAGCATAACACTCATAAATAACTAATGGATCAAAGCAGATCTCATCAGAGAAATTAGAAAATACTTTGAGATAAATGAAAACAAAAACACACACACACAAATTTAGAGGATGCAGGTAAAACAACATTTCAAAAAAATATGATAAGCAATTGTGTGGGAACAACTTAGGTTACTTGGATGAAATGCACACATTCCCAGATGACACCAACTTCCAACTCTGACTCAAGAAAAAATCTGAATATGTATAAAAAGCAAAGAGATTCAATTAATAAGCAAAAAACCACCTCCAGAAAACAAAAAAACAAACCCAACCCAGGTGCAGGTAGTCCATTAGTTGATTCTACTGAATTTTAAAGCATAAAATATAATTCTTCACACACTTTTCTCAAGTTTTTACAAACTTTTCCCAAAAATGCAAAAGGAGAAAATCATTTCCAACCTATTATATGAGCCAGTATTACCCTGATACCAAAACTGAATAAAGACATCAAAAGAAAAGAAACTACAGACCAATGTTTCTTTTGAATATAAATGTAAAATTTTCAACAACATACTAGCAAATAGCATATATAAAATATATTTAAATATATGTATCAGCAATATGCAAAAAGGATTATACAACATGAGCAAGTGGAATTTATTTCAGAAATTCAAGACTAGTCTAACATAACAACATCAATCAACGTAATACATTGTATTCATAGAAGAACAAAAACATAAGATTATTTTAATAGATACAGTAAAAGAATTTGACAAACTCATTTACCCTTTCATGATAACAAAAAAAGCCTCAACAGATGAGGAATGGAAGGGAATTTCCTTAGCCTGGTGAAGGAATCTGCATAAAACCTACAACTAACATCATATCAGTGGTGAGAAAACAACACTTTCCCCTTAAGATCAGAAAGAGGATAAGGATGTCTGCTCTCACCACTTCTATTCATTATTTTATTGGAGGGTCTAGCCAGGGTAATTGGAAAAGAAAATAAATAAGTGACATAGACTGGAAAGAAAAGAGTAAAACTATCCCTATTCACAAATTACATAATCTTGTATGTAGAAAATTATTAGAAACTCACAAAAGCAATACTAATAAACAAGTCCAGGATATAAGATCAATATGCAGAAATCAGTTATACTCTAAACATTAGAAGTAAACAATGTCAACATGAATTTAAGAAAATAGGCTATTTAAAATAGCATTAAAAAGAGTGAACATTTAGGAATAAATTGAACACAAATTTCAAGGGTTGTACACTCAAAATTACAAAGCATCACTGAAAAAATTAAAAGTCAAAATAAACAGAAAGATAGCCTATGTTTATGGCTGTAAAGTTTCTCTCTCTCTCTCTCTCTTTCTTTTCTTTGGTTTATTTTCTCTCTTTTGCGACGAAGTCTCACCATGTGGCCCAGGCTGGTCTCATACTCCTGGGCTGGAACAGCTCTCCTGCCTGGTCTCCCGAAGTTATAGGACTGCAGGAATGAGCCACTGCACCTGTCCTGGATGTAAAGTTTGACACTGTTTTAAATGGAAATAATCCCAAAGTTGATCAAAAGATTCAATATTATCCCAAAGTCTTTCTTTTTTGCAGAAATTGACCAACTGATCTTAAAATTTATATGGAAACGCAAAGAATCCAGAAGAGCAGTAACAATCTTAACAAAGGTACAGTTGGAAGATGGAAGGCTTATACTTTCTGATTTCTAAATGGACCACAACTCTGTAATTATCATACCCTGGGGTATTGATATAAGGATAGAAAGAATGATCTATGGAATAGAATTGAGAGTTCAGAAATAAATATTCATGCTTATGGCCAATTGATTTTTGACAAGGATGCAAACACATTTCAATGGGGAAGAGAATAGTCTTTTAAACAAATAGTGCTAGAATAACCGGATATTCATATGCAAAAATGAAGTTGAACTCCAGCCTCACACTGTATATAAAAATAAACACAAAGTGAAGCACAGACTTAAATGTAAGAACTAAAACTATGCAACACTTAGAATAACATATAATAACATATAAGATTAAGTATCTGTGACCTTGAGTTTGGCACTTCTTTTTTAGATGAAACACTAATGCAGAGGCAACAAAAGAAAATAAGAAAAATGAGTCTTCATCAAAATTCAAAACTTGTGTACTTCAATGAACACCATTAAGGAGTTGAAAAGATAACCAACAGAATAGGAGAAAATATTTAAAAATCATATATTTGAATGTCAGTCCAGAATAAATAAGGGGCTTTTATAATTCAACAATAATTTGCTACTTATACAGCCAACCAAGAAATCTATTATGCAACAACAACAGATAACAGCCCTTAGTGTACAAGCCACACATCACTTGCAAGTCGAAGTCCCTGTGAAGCTGGCCATGGCTCAGAGGCAGGCACAAGAGGTGAGTCATGGCTGAGAGTTTACAGGCTATTCTGCTACTTCTATTTGAGCTCCCCCAGCTGTTTTAGTCTAGGTTCTCCAGGGACACAAAACTGATCTCTCTGTCTCTCTTGTTATGGGCAACTATAGCGATTGAGAAATCCAAGATCTGCAGTAGGAAAGCTGGAGATACAGTTCGAGTCCAGGTCCAATGGCTGAGGAAGGATAATAGTTCCCGTCTCAATCTGAGTCCAAAAGTGAAAGAAGACTTATGTTCCAACTTGAAGACAGTCAGGCAGAGAGAGAATTCTTACTCAGTCTTTTATTTTAGTTAAGCCATCAGCGGATTGAATGAGGCCTGCTCCCACTGGGGAAGGCAATCTGCTTTACTCACTCCGCCAATGCAAACGTTAATATCATCTGCAGACACCCTCACAGGCACACCCAGAAATAATGTTTCACCAAATAACTACACACTCCATAGTCTAGTTGAGGTATAATATTAATCTTCATTAATTTGTCAAGTGGGCACCCGTATGTGTATCCTCAAACCATATTTAATCTTAAAATAAAAGAAAATAATGAGGTCATAATTCCGACTAACGTGATACAACTGTCCTGTGTCCAGGTGGAAATGCCCTAACCACTCCCCCAGACAAGGAGGTCAAGTCCATGAGTGATGTTTACTCCTCTCTTTGATATCCTATCAATTAAATACTGTTATGTAAAATTAATAATACATAAATACTATGATGAATCAATATATCCATGTTACACAATAAAGAGATAAGAGAGGAGAGAAAATTATATTTCGACTAGGCACGGTGGCTCATGCCTGTAATCCCAGCGCTTTGGGAGGCCGAGGTGGGCGGATCTCCTGAGGTCAGGAGTTTGAGATCTGTCTGGCCATCATGGTGAAACCTCGTCCCTACTAAAAATATAAAAATTAGCCTGGCGTGGTGGCAGGCGCCTGTAATCCCAGCTACTCGGGAGACTGAGGCAGGAGAATCACTTGAACCCAGGAGGCAGAGGTTGCAGTGAGCCAAGATCATGCCACTGTACTCCAGCCTGGGCAGCAAGAGTGAGACTCTGTCTCAAAAAATAAAAATAAAAATAAAATAAAAAAGATATTTCACACACACATTCATAACAAAATGAGGAGGAATGCACATGACAATTGCAGCCTTCCTTTTGTCATCATATAGTTATAACTGATACCTTTATATATATATATGTATATATGTGTGTATGTATATATATAGAGAGAGAGAAGGAGAGAGAGAGATGGAATCTTGCTCTGTTGCCAGGCTAGAGTGCAGTGGCGCGATCCGGGCTCACTGCAACCTCTGCCTCCCAGGTTCAAGCGATTCCCCCGTTTCAGCCTCCGAGTAGCTGGGACTACAGGTGTGCGTCACCACGCCTGGTTAATTTTTTGTATTTTTGTAGAGACAGGGTATCACCATGTTGGCCAGGATGGTCTCGATCTTCTGACCTCATGATCCACCTGCCTCGGTCTCCCAAAGTGCTGGGATTACAGGCGTGAGCCATTGCACCCAGCCATAACTGATATTTATAGCTTACCTTCTTCCACTACCCATTCTCTATTCCCTTTGCCTTCAGTAAGCACCTCCACTGATTGTATTTTTTACCTGGTGGTGTGACCATAACCTTCATTTCCAAAGGGTCTGGGCCACTAGTAGTCCTGCCTTGTTGCAGCTTCTCATTGACCTTAATCACAGGGCATGGTGATACTAAGAGACGCCCTAAGGGGTCTTCTGTACTCCAGACATACTCTTCCTTGCCTCTATTGTGGAGTAGCTGTTCAATTTTTCCTTGGTAGTCAGAATTAATCACCGCAGCCAATACAGTAATTCCATTTTTTGGCCTGTTGATTCAGAGGCATAAGGACTCCAAAATGGCCAGGTGGCAGTCTTAACTCCCAGTTCAATAGAATAATCATTGTGCCTTCGAGTGGAAGCATTTCTGCCTCTGGAACTAAGACCTCTAGGCCAGCACACACAAGACTGTGGGAACAGGAAGAAAATGTTTGCTAATGGGTCTCTAGGGGTAAGAGTGAGTGGTGCCACTCCCATTTCCATCCCTTAATTCCTGGATCTTTGAATTCTGGCTATCAGAGAAACAGCACCATATATTGGGCACTGATTTAGAGTATAAATAGTCATCTGGAGAACTTTGTCCAGCCTTGCAAGGTATCACCACTTAGCTGGTGCTGTAACAGAGTCTTCAAAAAGTCGTTCCACTGTTCTGTCTATCCAGCTGCTTCAGGATGGCAAGAAACATGGTAACATCAGTGGATTCTACAAGCATGGAACCACCAGCACACATATTTGGCTGTGAAGTGAGTTTTTAGAATCAGAAACAATGCTGCGTGAAACATCAGATTGGACGCTCAGCAATGGCTGTAGCCAGGTAGGTCTTCATGAGTAGAAGTTTATGTTGCTGAACCCAGGCATAACCTCTATCTCTCTCATTATGGCCAGCTTGGTCGTGGGCCCCTTAGGAGATGACAGGAGTGGCTGCAGAAAGAGGCTGACTTGTTTCCACAGAATGGGTTATCCTATCTGCGTGATTATTGAAGTCCTCCTCTGGTAAGGCCACCCTTTGGTAAATGCTTACATAGGACACGAATAGCTTCATTTTAAAAAAATATTCAGAGAGGTCTATCCACATGCTTCTTCCCCAGATTTTCTTGTCATATTTTTTTGATTATATTCTTTTCAAGTCCCTGACCAACAAACATCCAGCTAAACCATTGGCCACAGCCCAGGAACAGGGATGAAATTGCATGTCTGCTCATTTCTCCTTCCAAGCAAAGTGAGCAACCAGGTCCCTGCTTGAAGTTCTGCCCACTGAGGGGATTTCCCTTCAACACTGTCCTTTAGGGATCCAAGAAACGGGCTGTAGTGCTGCAGTGCCCACTTCTTGGTGGTGCCTGCGTACCTATCTTTCAACCAACCCAAGCCTTCTATTCCTCAGTCAGCCAGTAATAAGAGACTCCCTCTGAGGCCATAGGTGCAGGCAGGGAGAGAGAAGGGAGGGTAGCAGAAGTAGGGGCCATGGACATTTGGGGCACATCTTCATGTAACTTTAGAAGCTGCTGAGACCTGACCACACATATACCATTTTCATTTGTTGATGGAGTGCTATGTGCACTTCCAACATTACAGCTTGCTGGATCAGAAAACATTCAGTTCACCGGGGCTGCTCAGGTTGCATAGTAACTTGGTGGCTCATGATTAAGTGTTCAGTCTCCACTAAGGCCCAGCAGCAGGCCAAGAGCTGTTTCTCAGAAGGAGAGTAGAGGATGGCAGGCATTTTCTCCAAAATTCTAAAAGGCCTGCTGTGCAGTTCACTTATAGGAGCCTGTTAAAAGCTCCAAGTGGCATCCCTATCTGCCACTAACACTTCAAGCATGATTGCATCTGCTGAGTCATGTGACCCAGCAGCAGAGCAGCCTGGGGCTGTTGCAGGGCCTTCTGTTGCTCTGGTTTCCACTCAAAGTTAGCAGCTGTTCAGGTCACTCAATAAACGGCCTGAGTAGCACCTAAATGAGGAATATGTTGCTTCTCAAATCCAGCGAAGTTCGTTCGTGATTGTGTCTCTTTTTCAGTTGTAGGAGGGGCCAGATGCAACATCTTATTCTTTGCATTAGGAGGGATATCTCAATATGCCTATGCCACTGGACCCCTAGAAGTTTCACTGAAGTAGAAGATCCTGGGATTTTTTTTTTTTTTTTTTTTGAGACAGGTTCTTGCTCTGTTGCGCAGACTGGAGTACAGTGGTGTGACTGTGGCTCACTACAACCTTGACCTCTTGGGCTCAAGTGATCCTCCCACTTTGGTGTGTGCCACCATGTCTAGATAATTTTCAAATTGTTGTAGAGATGGGGTCTTTGCTGCCAGGTTGGTCTCAAACTCTTGGGCTTAAGTGATCCTCCCACCTATGCCTTCCAAAGTTGCAAGGACTTCCATTGTTCCGGTTTCCACTCAAAGCTAGCAGCTTTTCAGGTCACTCAGTAAATGGCTTGAGTAGCACACCTAAATGACGAATATGTTGCTGTTGAGATTACAGGCACGAGCCACTGTACCCCGCTCCTCCTCAAATTTTTTGTTGGATTTTCTTACCACACCCTGAAATGCAAATGTCTTGCCAGCAAGTCTAGAGTAGTTGTTACTTCTTGCTCACTGGGTCCAGTCAGTCTAATATTATCAATGAAATGGACCAGTTGTGATATCTTGTAGAAAGGAACGGTGATCATGACTCCTACAAACTAGGTTATAACAGGGCTGTAGAGTTGATATATTCTGAGAGAGGATGGTGAAGGTATATTGCTGGCCTTGCCAGCTGAAAGCAAACTGCTTCTGATGGTCCTCATTAACTAAAACTATGGAGAAAAAAATATTTACCACATTAGTAGCTACATAGCAGGTACCAGGGAATGTGTGTTAATTTGCCTAAGCAATAAAACCACATCTTCAATAGCAGCTGCAATTGAAGTCACTGTCTGCTTAAGCTTACAATAGTTCAGTCATTCTCTAAGACCCATCTGTGCTTCATACAGGCTGCATGGATGAGTTGAATGCGGAGGTGGTAGAAATCATAACTTCTGCATCTTTCAAATTCTGGTGGTGGCACTGGTTTCTTTGAGCCCTCCAAGGAATGCAGCATTGATTTTGGATTGCTATTTTCCTACACAGAGGCAGTTCTAGTGGCTTCCATTTAGAATTTCTCATCATAATATCCCTCACTCCACAGGTCAGGGAACCGACGTGGGGATTCTTCCAACCACAGAGTATGCCTAGTGCAACTATGCATTCTGGAACTGGGGAAATAACATAGAATGAGTTTGAGGACCTACTGGGCCCACTGTGAGATGGACCTGAGCTAAAATTTCATTGATTAACCAACCTCCATAAGCCCCTATTCTGACTGGAGGCCCACAGAGATGTTGTGGATCTCCTGGAATCAGTGTCAGTTCAGAGCAGGATCGAGTGGTCCCTGAACTGGTTGTTCTTTCTTCCCCAATGCACAGTTACCCTGGTAAAAGTCTTTAGGTCTCTTTGGGAAAGGCTTGGATAAAGATCAAGAGTACATATTTTTGGTAGTGTACTGTTTCTTTCCATGAGAGAACCCAGCCTCCCCTGCATTCGACGGGCTCTAGGTCTGTAACCTGGCTCAATTCTGGGAATTTGTTGAGCAGCAGTAACTCTCTGATTTTATGATTCAAGTAAGACTTTTGTTCACACTTAATCTAGAACTTTTCTGCTTATACAGAACAAGTAAGGATTTAGTAGGCTTCTTCTCTGTGTCACTTCTGGGGCCACCACAATCAAGTAGCCAACACCAAAGGTTCGTATGAGTCAGACTATTCTGATTGCTGCTCTGACTCTACTGTCCATCAAGGTAGCCACCCTCACCCCACCCTTGGAGGCTGAGTTTCCCACTCAGCCCCTTGCATCCCAAGATCCAATTACTCCCATTGTATTTAAGTTTTTCAATTGAGTGACTGCGGTTTCCACTGTGAGGTCTGGCCTATGGAGAAGAGTGATCATTGAGCTTTTCAAGAACACCAGGGATCCCCTTACAAATTTATTTCCCATAGTACTGGTCAAAAGTATGATTTCTGGACCCTCCCAGTATGGGTGGGTAGGTCTAAAATGACAAGTCCACTGTAGCATTCCAATCTCCCTAAGTCTTTGAATCCCTGTCTCTACATTAAAAAAAGGAAGGTCAGGCATCTCCAACTTGCTTATGGTGGGCCATCTTTTGATTCATATTTCAGCCAACCAACCAAACAATCAGTGCCCTTTTTCTAACTCCCTAAGCTGCAACAGTAAATGCAGAATCTCTGCTTAGTCGGCTCATATCGATAAGTTTGTTTTGATCCAACTTTATGTTTCTTTCACCATTATCCCACACCCTCAATATCCATTCCCACACAGCTTCCCAAATATCTGCCTATATAATTAGAAAAATCTGTTAGTTGTTTGATCGAAAAATCAAATAGGTGAGTATAATGCATCTCCTCACATTTATGAACCTGTTGGGACTTTAGTTGAATTATAAGTCTAGAAGCAAAGAGGGGTGGACCGTCTTTCATGGCAGCTGCCTCAGGGGAGGACATTGCAGTTTCCTCAGGCAATGCAGGGGTAACACCCTCAGATGGGGTAGAGGCATAGCTACCATTTCAACTTACACAATCCCTTTTTAATTTTTGCTTTAAATATACATACAAAGGCTGTTGTGCTCTGCTCCACGTGCAGAAGGGAAGTCACTTTTTTTTCCTCCTAGACATCAAATTGTACCTGTCTGTCCTCCCTGGGAAAAAGCAATTTGGTATTAGTAGAAAAGGCTTTTCATACCTAGTACTAGGTTTTATTTGACCACCAATTAAGCCCTTACTCAGGAGGGCCATAATGTAATGACATTGCCTTGCAATGTTTTCATCTCTTTTATTCTTGGACCATGTCAAACTGGGAGAAATTATAATTGATATAATTATTCTATTCAGTGTTTGGAATGCAAATAAAAAAGGACAGATTTGTTTCTGCAGTAACAGCAGTGTTTTGCAATAGAAGGCTGTGGTGACTTGACATATTAAAGAAGACACAAGGAGAGTGACCAGCAGTGCTGTCACAAAGTGAAGAAAGACACCGCAAAGTGAGGGGGCCAAATGGGAAGTTCTAGGCCTGGAGCTTGCAGATGTTTTGGACAATGGGACATTCACTATCTGCTTTCTCTGAACCTTCAGTGTCCTAAGAGTCTACCCTGGAGAATGCTCAACTTGGGCGTGTTCTGTTACCTCTCAAAGCTGCTGCCTTGGCTGTTACACATGGTGTCTACTTTCTTCTTCCTCCTATTCTAATTCACCCCCATTCATTCGTTTCAGTTTCTTCAAGACACTCCCGGATGACAGATAACTACTGAGTTCATACATTTCCCTCTTCCTTCAAGAAAGCCATAGCATTGTAGAAGGGAACGCTGTCTCCTCTGGACTGTAGGTGGCAGTGGGCTGCAGCACTGATGGCAATGGGTTTTGAGGGTGCACCTGGAAAAGGGAGTGTGACTTACCAGGATTGTCTCTAGTGCTGGCTGAGATGAAAGCTGCAGGGAGCATGTTACACATTTGCCGTCTCTGATGTGGTCCAACCCTCTTGTGTAAAGCTGGGTGTATGGATGCCAGTCACGCTGGTACCTGTGGATCTGCAGACTGCATTGTTGCCGTTCAGGCCTCCCTACTGCTCCTTAAACATAGCAAGCATAAGCTCAGCCGGAGGCTTTACCCCTACGGATCCTCCTGCCTGTTCTTTGCTCAAATATTAGTTTCAGAGAGGCTTTCATGAAGACTTGATTAAAAATAACACCGCCTTCCTTGCATGTTTCTTCTCCATGGTACTAATCATTAACTAATCAATCTCCTATTGACTTAATGATGGTGATGACTTGTCTTCCTACCCAGCACACCGATCCTTGAGGTCAGTGGTATTTGTATCATATTTTCTCTGCTTTCTTCCTAGTGCTGGAAGATTGCCTGACACAGAGTCACCTCTCACTAAATAGTTGTTAAATGAAATAATAAATTGACTATTACACTTGATTTTTTAATGAAGTTTCTCCTTTTATATTTTTCTTATTTTTTGCTCTATTTCTGTTTTCCTTCTGCTACTTTCTTTGGGTTTCTGATTTGGGCTTTATCTTCATCTGTTATGTTACGCATATTAACTGAATTTTCAAAACATTCTTTATCCATACTCACGGGGAGTCCTGGTAGGGTATTTTGTAGAATACCCTCTGTTAGATTTTGTCTGCTGCTTTTCTCAAATCAGACTGGATTTATATATGTATGGATGGATGGATTTATGGGAAGAAGACCAGAGAGATACATCATATCAAGACTCCATTATTCCAACCTGACCTATACCTATTACTGTTGATGTTGACCTTGACCACCTGGCTGAGAGTGTTTGAGAGGTTTCTCCACTCTAAAGTTACTCTTATTTTTCCCCTTTCCATATTTCCATATTCCTTTGACAGGAAGCCACTATGAGCAGCCCACATACTTTAGGGGAATATCTACATACAATTTTTGAAATTACTCTGTGCAAGAGATTGGACTCTCCCCATATTTATTCAATAATTTCTTTATATGAGTATGGACTCATGGATATTTATTTTATATTTTAAGCTAAAAATTGTATACTGCATTCTTTATTGTGCTGCTCTAATTGTTCCAGCTTTGACCACTGGGAGCTCTTTCAGTTGGTTTCTGTGCTCCCTTGATATACTCTATCTGTGTGGGTTTATAGGTTTTTAAGAACTTCTGGCATTACAAGATGCTCCAGACCAATATTGCATATTCTTGTATTATATCATCCCTAGAAACAGCCATTTCTCCAAGGATCCCTGCTTTACTTTATTGGAGAATCATAGTATAAATCAGACCTAGGGACTGGCTATGCTCATTACTAGTCGGGTATAGTTGCTTCTAGGCCCTCTCAGCTGATCTAGCAAGGGAATTTCCATGCATATACAGCCTTGTGCACATACACATATCTACAAACATTTTTTTTTCTTAAATTATACTTTAAGTTTTGGAATACATGTGCAGAACATGCAGGTCTGTTACATAGGTATACATGTGCCACGCTGGTGTGCTGCTCCCATCAACCCACCATCTAGGTTTTAAGCCCTGCATGCCTTAGGTATTTATCCTAATGCCCTCCCTCCCTTTGCCCCCACCCCGCAACAGGCCCCGGTGTGTGATGTTTTCCTCCCTGTGTCCACGTGTTCTTATTGTTCAACTCCCACTTACGAGTGAGAATATGCAGTGTTTGGTTTTCTGTTCCTGTGTTAGTTTGCTGAGAATGATGGTTTCCAGCTTCATCCATGTCCCTGAAAAGGACATGAACTCATTCTTTTTTATGGCTACATAGTATTCCATGGTGTATATGTACCACATTTTCTTTATTCAGTCTATTATTGATGAGCATTTGAGTTGGTTCCAAGTCTTTGCTTTTGTAAATAGTGCTGAAATAAGCATATGTGTGCATGTGTCTTTATAGTAGAATGATTTATGATTTATAATCCTTCGGGTAGATACCCAGTAATGAGATTGCTGGGTCAAATGATATTTTTGGCTCCAGATCCTTGAGGAATTGCCACATTGTCTTCCACAATGGATGAACTAATTTATACTCCCACCAACAGTGTAAAAATGTTCCTATTTCTCCACATCTTCTCCAGTATCTGTTGCTTCCTGACCTTTTAATGATTGCTATTCTAACTGGCATGAGATGGTATATCATGGTGGTTTTGATTTGCATTTCTCTAATGACCAGTGATGACACACTTTTTTTTCATGTGTTTGTTGGCCACATAAATGTCTTCTTTTGAGAAGTGTCTGTTCATATTCTTCACCCACTTTTTGATGGGTTTTTTTGTTTCTTTCTTGTAAATTGGTTTAAGTTCCTTGTAAATTCTGGATATTAGACCTTTGTCAGATGAATAGATTGCAAAATGTTTCTCCCATTCTATAGTTTGTCTGTTCACTCTGATGATAATTTCTTTTGCTATGCAGAAGCTCTTTAGTTTAATTAGATCTCATTTGTCAATTTTGGCTTTTGTTGCCATTGTTTTTGGTGTTTTAGTTATTAAGTCTTTGCCCATACCTCTGTCCTGAATGGTAACACCTAGGTTTTCTTCTAGGATTTTTATGGTTTCAGGTATTACGTTTAGGTCTTTAATCCATCTTGAGTTAATATTTGTATAAGGTGTAAGGAAGGGGTCCAGTTTCAGTTGTCTACATATGGCTAGCCAGTTTTCCCAACACCATTTATTAAATAGGGATTCCTTTCTTCATTGCTTGCTTTTGTCATGTTTGTTAAAGATCAGATAGTTGTAGATGTGTGGTGTTATTTCTGAGACCTCTGTTCTGTTCTATGGGTCTCTATATCTGTTTTGGTACCAGTGCTATGCTGTTTTGGTTACTGTACCCTTGTAGTATAGTTTGAAGTCAGGTAGCATGATGCTTCCAGCTTTGTTCTTTTTACTTAAGATTGTCTTGGCTATACAGGCTCTTTTTTGGTTCCATATGAAATTTAAAGTAGTTTTTTTCTAATTCTGTGAAGAAAGTCAATGGTAGCTTGATGGGAATAGCATTGAATCTTACTGAAATTACTGTGGGCAGTATGGCCAGTTCATGATATTGATTCTTCCTGTCCATAAGCATGGAATTTTTTCCCATTTGTTTGTGTCCTTTTATTTCCTTGAGCAGTGATTTATCTACAAACATTTCTATATGAAATCATCTGTATGGATATCAAGCTAAACATTAGTTTCAACTGCTGTCTCCAATGCCAAGGAAATACCACGTGTCCACACGGCCCATTCCAGCCTTTCTTTCCTATAACCTCCCTCTCCAAAAGCAAGAAAACTGGCTCTCACCATCTACTATCCCTGTACTTCAATTCCAGTATGCATAGTGGTTTCAGAACTGTTAACTGGAACTCTGTGAAAATCAAATTTACCAATTAGAGTAGAGTGCTTATGCACTGTCTTTTTTGCCTTTAGTGCTCCTGTCTTCACTTATTTCCAAAGGTAATCAGGTCAGCACTTTTTCCCATACCTCTTTCAATAAGGATGTGTTATATATTCGTAATACAGTTAGACTCTATTACCACCATCTGCATTCCGTTCTGGGATACCCTAACTTCCTAAATGATTTGTTTTGTTTTATTTTAGAGACAGGGTCTCTCTATGTTGCCCAGGCTGGAGTGCAGTGACAATTCACAGGTGTGATCACAGCCCACTGCAGTCTGGAATTCCTGGGCTCAATCGATCCTCCTGCCTCAGCCTCCCAAGTGGCTGGGACTATAAGTGCATGCTACCAAGCCCTGCTCTAAATGACTTTTTTTTAAGTGTGTGTGTGCTAGGCTTCACTTTTTGTGCTGTCAGTTCCATGAGTTTTGACAAATGTGTGTTGCCATGTGTCTAGCTTTACAGTATCATACAGTATCATCCAGATCCTATACAGATACATGTCTTCTAAGTATTTTCTCCAAGCTACTTGTCATTTCTCAACACCATCATTAATTGTCTTTTTTCAACCATGTCCTTGGAGACTATACATTTTTTTAATTTTAATAAACTTCAACTTATCTATCTATATTTATTTTGTTTTTATTGTCACATTAATAATTTTATATATTTGTGGGATATGGTATGATATTTCAACACATATATACATTGCATAAAAATCAAATAAGAGTATTTAGCACATCCACCACCTAATGCATTATCATTCTTTGTGGTGAGAACATTCAAAATTCTCTCTTCTAGTTATTTTGCAATATACATTATTGTTCACCATAGTCATCCTACTTTGAACCAGAAATTATTCTCCCCTATGTAACTGTAACTGTAATTGTAAACTTTGTACCCATTGGCCAATCTTTCCCTAATAATACCCCCTTCCCCAACCCTTCCCCAGCCTCTGGTAACCACTATTCTACTCACTACTTCCGTGGGATCAACTTCTTTAGATTCTGCATATGAGTGAATGAAAGACAAATATCATATGACATTTGTTCTTCTGTGCCTGTCTTATTTCATTTAACATGGCATATTTATTAATATAACATAGCCCATTTATTATTTCATGGACAATACTTTTGGCATTTATTTTAAAAATCATTACCAAAGTCATATAGATTTTTTTTCCTATGTTTTGTTAAGGAAGTTTTATACTTTTGCGTATTACTTTTAGATCTGTGATCCATTTTTGGTTCATTTTTGCAAAAGATTTTAGGTCTATGTCTAGGTTCATTTTATAAGTGTTTCGTAGTGTTCTGCATATGGATCCTATGCACATTTTGTTAGATTTATACTTGAGTACTCCATTTTTGTTGCTTTTGTAAAGGATAATGTTTCTTCAATTTTGAATTCCAGTTGTTCATTACTGGGATATGGGAAGGCAATTATATATTACGTATTGATCTTGTATCCTGCAACCTTGTTTTACTTGCTTATTATTTCTAGGAGTTTTTTAGTAGACTCTTGGTGGTTTTCTACATGGACAATAACGCTACCAGGGAATAAATGCAGTTTTATTTCTTCCTTTCCAACCTTTTTTCTTTTTATTTCCTTTTCTTGGCTTACTGCACTTGATAGGACTTCTGGAACAATGTTGAATTGGTGAGCTAAGAGAAGACATCCTTGGCTTTTTCTCTACCTTAACAGGAAAGTCTTCGGTTCCTCAACTTCAAATATGATGTTAGGTGTATAATTTTGTGTATTTCTTTATTATTTTAAAGGAAGACCTTTCTATTTCTAGTTTTCTTACAGTTTTGTTTTAAAATTATGAATGTGTGTTGAATTATGTCAAATGCTTTTTCTGCATCTATTGGTATGATAATATATTTTTCTTATTTAGTCTGTTAATATAATGTATTACATTGTTTACTAATGTCATACCAGGCTTGCATTCCTGAAATGAGCCACATTTGGCCATAATATGTTATCTCTCTCTCTCACACACACACATGCACATACACACGTGCACGCACACACACATATTATTTATATATAGTATATTATATATGTAAGTATATAATATATATATACACACGTGCATTGTATTGCTGGATTTTATTTGCTAATATATTAGCAGCTGTAGTTTTCTTATGGTATACTTATCTGGTTTTATTATTAGAGTAATTCTGGAGTCAAAAAATGAGTTGGAAAGTGTTCTTACCCATATTATCTGGAAGATATTGTGGAGAATTGGTACTGGTTCTTCCTTTAATATTAGGTAGAATTCTTTAATAAAATTTTTTGGGCCTCAGGTATCTTGAAGGTTTTTAATTATTAATTTCATTTCTTTAAGAGATGCAGACTATTAGCCCAGCACAGTGGCTCGCTCCTGTAATCCCAGCACTTTGGGAGGTGAAGGCGGGTAGATCATTTGAGGTCAGGAGTTTGAGACCAGCTTGGCCAACATTGCGAAACCCTGTCTCTACTAAAAATACAAAAATTAGCTGCCGTGGTGGCACGCACCTGTAATCCCAGCTACTTGTGAGGCTGAGGTGGGAGAACTGCTTGAACCTGTTAGGCAGAGGTCGCAGTGAGCCGAGATTGCGCCTCTACACTCTAGCCTGGGTGGCAGAGCAAGACTCTGTCTCCAGAAAAAAAAAAGAAAAGATGTAGAGTGTTCAAGCTATCTATTTAACCTTATGTGGATTTTAGTAGTTTTGTTCTTCCCATGAATTGGCCATTTTATCTAGGTTATAAAATTTGTGGGCATAAAGTTGTTCATAGTATCTGTCCCCTTTTGTCTTTTTGTGGCATGGGATCAGCCATGGTGAAGCTCTTTCATTTCTGCTGTTAGTAGCTCGTGTCTTCACTCTTTATCTCTTGATTGGCTTGGCAAGAGGACTTTCAATTGGGTATTTTTTTTGAAAGACCTAGCTTTTCATTTTGTTGTTTTTTTAAAAACATTGTTTTCTTATTTCCAATTTCATTGATTTTCCTCTAATTTTTATTTTCTTTCTTCTGTACTTATTTACTGTTATTTAGAGGTGTGTTGTTTAATCTCCAAATATTTGAGGGATTTTCCAGCTATAGTTTGACTGGTGATTTCTTAATTACTTCCAGTGTCATCTGAGAACATCACTTGTATGACTTCTATTATTTTAAGTTTGCTTTGGTGTTTTTGTATGGCCCAGAATATGGTCTATCTTGATGGAAGTTTCATATTAACTTGACAGTCATGAGTATTTTGCTGTGGGTGTATAAACTATTCTATAAATGTCAAGTAGATTAAGTGTATTCAGGGTATTTGTCATCTATACCTTATTGACAGAGGGGTGTTATTGACAGAAAAAGGGGTGTTAAAATAACCAACTATTACAATGGATTTGTCTGTTTTCCCTTTCGCTTCTATCAGGGTTTGTTCACATATTTTGATGTTCTTTTATTAGATGCAAACACACTTAGGAATTTTATGTTTTCTTAGAGAATTAACCCCTCTGTAATTAAATAACACCCCTCTTTAACTTTGATTATCTTTCTTGTTCTGAAGTCAGCTTTGTCTTAAATTAATATAGCTACTGCAGTTTTCTCTTGATTGGTGTTAGTAGGGCATATGTCACTCAATCTGTTTACTATTAACCTGAATTGTGATACTTAAAATGAGATTCTTATAGTCAACACATAGTTTACTTCAATCCTCTCTGACAATCTCTGAGTTTTAATTGGTTTATTTAGATCATTCACATTTTAAGTGATTCTCAATGCAGCTAGATTAAGATCTTCTAGTTTGTAACTATTTTAATTTGCTGCATTTGCTTTTTATTTTTTTTCTGTTTTTCTGCCTTCTCTTGTTTTAATTGAACATTTTATATGACTTCACATTATCTTCTCTCAGTATATCATTTATATATTTTTTAAAAATACTGACTGTCCTAGAGTTTGCAATATACTTTTTATTTGCTCGTCCCCCAGGCTGGAGTGCAATGGCGTGACCTCAGCTCACTGCAACTGGTGCCTGTTGGGTTCCAGTGATTCTCCTGCCTCAACCTCTTAAGTAGCTGGGATTACAGGCATGTGCCACCATGCCCAGCCAATTTTTTTTTTTTTTGTATTTTTAGTAAAGACAAGGTTTCACCATGTCAGTCAGGCTGGTCTCGAACTCCTAACCTCAGGTGATCCACCCGCCTCAGCCTCCCAAAGTGCTGGGATTACAGGTGTGAGTCACTGTGCCTGACTTTTTTTTTTTTTTTTTTTTTTTGAGACAAGCTCCTGCTCTGTCCCCCAGGCTGGAGTACAGTGGTGCTATCTTAACTCACTGCAGTCTCCAAGTCCTAGGCTGAAGCGATCCTCCCACCTCAGCATCCCGAGTAGCTGGGACTGCAGGCATGCCACCGTACACAGCTAATTATTTATTATTATTATTATTATTATTTGTAGAGATGGGGTCTCACTCTGTTGCTCAGGCTGGTCTTGAATTCCTGGGCTCAAGCAATCCTCCCATATTGGCCTCCCAAACACTGGCATTACAGGCATGAGCCACTATCACCAGCCTGCGGTATACACTTTTACACATATAAGTCCACCTTCAACTAGCCCTATACCACTGAACATGGAGTGTAGGTACCTTATATTCACAATTTCCCCTCCCATCCCTTGGACCATTGTTGTCACTCATTTCAGTTCTTCATATGCTGTAAATAATCTAGTATATCACTGCTACTATATATTAAGTATATAGCTTTAAGTATATTGCTTTTAGATCAATGAAGAATAAGAACAATGACATATTTTATTTTACCTTCATTTATTAATTCTCTGATACTCTTTGTTGCTGTAAGTGGATCCTAGTTTCTGCCTATTCATTTTTTCTTCGTCTGGAAAACTTGTTTTGTCATTTCTTGTGGAGAACATCTGCTGACAATGGATTCTTTCAGCTACTGTTTGAGGAAATCTTTATTTCTCCTTTATTTTTGAAATATAATTTCACTTGTTATAAAATTCTGTGATGGTGTATTTCCACCCTACATATTACATATTTCACCCCACATTCTTCTTGCTTGTATGGTTTCTTAAGAGAAGTCTGATGTCATTTTAATTCTTATTTCTATATCAGTAAGGTGGGCTTTTTCTTTTCCTGGCTTTATTCAAGATTCTCTCAGTGTCTTTGGTGTTCTCTGATCTTCCTTGATGTGTGTTTTGGTGCCTGTAAATTCTGGAAAACTCTTAGCCATTATTACTTCAAGTATTTCTTCTGGTTTGTTCTCTCTTTTTCTATTTCTGGCATTTCAATTACATGTATGTTACACCTTTTAATAACACCCACAGTTCTTGGGTTTCACAGGGTTATGTTTGTTTATCTTTTTGTATTTTACTTTTGTTACAGCTAGAAAGTTTCCATTAACCTTTTTAAAAATTTACTAATTTTTTACATCAGTTGAGTCAATTGATGAGCCCATTGGAGATATTCTTCATTTTTGTTATTGTTATTTTGATTTCAAAATTTTTCTTTAGATTATTTCTCACAGTTTCCATTTCTCTACTGACATTTCCTATCTGATCTTGCATATTATTTTTTCATTGTCACCTTTAACATATTAATCATAATTATTTTAAATTCCCTGATAATGTCTGCATGGGTGTCCCATCTGAGTTTGGCTCTGAGGCTTGCATTGTCTCTTCAGACTATTTTTTTTCTTGCCTTTTGTCATGACTTGTAATTCTTTTGTTGAGAGCAGACATCTTATAGTGAGTAATTGACACTGAGGTAAACAGGCCTTCAGTGTGGAGTTTCACGTCAATGCTTGTAGGAACTAGGCTATGTTTAACGTGTTCAGTGGAATTGGCTGTGTTTAATGCTTGCTGAAGCTATAGGTGCCAGAGTTTTTAAGCGCTTCTCATTGCTCTAATGTTTGAGGTCCGCTTCTGGGTGCAAAAGTTATAGTAGTTAGACAAGGGTCCTGCACCCATCGGGCTTATGCCAACGCAGGGAGACAGAGCACAAACACATAAATGCATTCCAACATACCGGATAATAAGATCCCCTAATAAGAAAATAAAACTGGTTATGTGGTAGGAAATGCTGAGGGGCTCCTTAGGGCTGGAGACAATCCCTCTTCCCACCCTGAGCAGGGTGGAGCCCAAGAGAATTTGGAGTCAGACTCTGTTGCCTTCATAGTTTTCTTCCAACAGTCTTTCTCTCACTACTGTTTCTGACATTCGTGGCCTTATTTTGTCTTCTTGTTTCCCAGGAACCATCAATATGGACTTCTGGAAAGAATTGGCATTCCCCTTTACATTAAAACTCACCAAATTCAACTGGATGTGACCATAGTGGCCAAATAACTATTTTTATCATAATGTTAATCACTTAAAGGTATAGCGTCATTATAAAGCAAGATAACTGAAGAAACGCACATATCAGCTCAAGGAAAAAAATCATTATTTAATGACAGATTTTGCAAAACAAGGCTGGGTAGAGATTTTGGTAATTATTTTAGATAAGTAATCTTTCCCTCACTCTTTCTTGAGAAATGGAAAATATATGGGGTTTTTATTTAAGTCCAGCAACTAAATGAGAGTCTCACCCACTTCTCATACTAGGCTGAGTGTTTTTATCTTTACAAAGGGCAAAAGATATTCCTGCCCAGTTCCAGAACAAGATGGCATAGGTACATTTTTACTGGCATCTATGCCAGATGCAAATTCTTGTCTGCATCTCTCTTGTAAATACAACTCCTAAATACCCTGGATATTACACAACATAAAATAAGACGATTCTGAAGGTGGGAAAGAAGTTGAACTTACTGAGGAAGGACCGTAGGGCTTGATCAACCACAGTGATGTGAATTACGGGGGTTTTCTTTTTATCTGCCATGTAACTCTGGATGGAGTGTCAGGGAGGCCTGATACACTAACTCTCCCTACAAAGGAAAAGAAAGCCTCTCTCTGACCAAAGGGGTGGGAAAGGGGGGAGTCAACCAAGACCAAGTGTGGACCCCCAACCCCTGCTTCAACCCGGAGCCCTGAACGGTAGTCTGATCTGCCCCAGCCTTCCCCTCTTATTGCATAACCTATGCCCTGGGGTCCAATCCAGCAGCAGCAGCAAAGCCTTGGTCATCCCAGCCCATGCTACTCAACCAGTGCACTGGAAGGAGAACTGATCTACCCACAGTGGAAGCAACAGGAATGCCCTACATGCAGTGGCATGAGGAGACTCAGGCCTAGTGGCTTCTGCCCTTCCTTTTCTCAGAATGTCACTCAGTGGCAACAGGTGACCCAGGGAAGTGCCTCCACATCCCTGGGCCACTCCCACTAAGTGCCTCCCAGCATCAGTAGGGAATGAGGGGGAGCACTAACACCTAAAGAATAAAGCAAAGGGGGAATAAATGGAACAACGATCCACTGAAATAGGAGATTTAATAGGATCAAGAGTCTCCCAACACAATAGACAAAATGTATAGAATATCATAGAAAAATCACTTATGAAAAAAGCTGGGATACCTCAAGTGGAATGAGAAAGACAATCAAACAGTGCCAACCAAAATGCATTGGATGTTGAAATCATCTCACAATGACTTTAAAGCTGATCCTTAAATATTATTCAACAGTCAATTACAAATCTCTGGAAACAAATAAAAAAGTAGAAAAATATCAAAAACATAAATTTTATAAAAATCAAGTGAAAATTAAAAAACTGAAAATAAATGTAAAAACAGCTGGATGGACAAAATATTATAGTCAAGATGACAGATCATAGAATCAGTGACTTTGGAAACAGGTCAATAGTATTTGTTTAATCTAAACAGAGAGAATATAGACTGAAAAATCTTGAACAGTCTAAAGAGTCCGTGGGACAACTAAAGCAATGATGTAGATTTGTATCAGAGTTGGGGAAGAAGAGAAGTACAAATTTGTGGCTGAAAAGTATTTGATAAAATAAAACATTTCAAAATTCCCCAAATATGGCATCAGACATAAACCCACAGATCCGAGATGCAGAGAGGGCCCCAAGTAAGATAAACTCATAGAAATTCATTCCATGTACATCATATTTAAACTTCTGAAGCAACCAAAGAAGAATGATGCACTTCCCATAGGAGAATACAATTTGAATGAGCGCAAATTTCTCATCTGAAACAACGGAGGCCAGAGGAAATGGCTCAACATTTTTCAAGTGCTTAAAAAAAATGAACTGTCAATTGAAAATCCTATATTGATGAAAACAACCTTCAGGAATTAAGGGAAGATACTCTCAGATGAAGAAAAGGTACGAGGACTTATTACTAACAGAACTTCCCTTAAAAATAGCTAAAGAAAGATTTACCAACAAAAGGGAAAAAAAAGAAAAGGAGAAGCCTGGGGCCTCCAGAAAGGAAAAAACGAATAATGGAATTTGTAAAAGTAGAAGCAAACATAGTAGACTGTCCTTCTTATGAGTTTCTTTGATAATGTTTTATGGTTGTAGCAAAAGTTATAACAATATCTGATATGATGCTCAATGCAGAAAAACGTCAAGGCAATTTTATGTAAAAAGTCATGAAGTAAAGGAACTTAAATGGAAGTCAGGTTTCTATACTTCTCACAAAATGGTAATACATGGACACCAGTAGGCTGTAATCATTTACACATGTAAATAGCAATAAATAAAACAACTGCTAAGAATAATATGCAAACTGCCATGCTCAAAATCATTGTAAATAAATCAAAATAAAATTCTCAGAAATGTTCTAGTAGCAGACTCAAGAAAAAAGAAACGTAAGGATTAAACAAAGGCAATTGATAAAATGGCAAATGTATGTCTAAGGTATCAATAATTATATCTTGTAAATGGCCTAAAACAACAATTAAAAGAAAGAGATTGTCAGAGTGGATGAAATAAACACAATCCAGCCATATGCTATATACAAGAAACTCAAAGCTCAAACATAATGTCATAAGTAGGTTGAAAGTAAAATGAGGGAAGAAGATATATAATGTAAACAAAGAAAAAAGTTATGTCTATATTAATATTATATTAATTTCAGATTAAAGAAAAGTATTAGAGACAAACACAACACTGCCACTGTTTAATGATAAAAACAGATCCATCTGCCAGGCATGGTGGCTCAAGCCTGTAACCCGAGCACTTTGGGAGGCTGAGGCAGGCGGACCACCTGAGGTCAGGAGTTCGAGACCAGCCTTGCCAATGTGGTGAAACCCCATTTCTACTAAAAATACACACACACACACACAAAATTAGCCGGGCATGGTGGTGAGTGCCTGTAATCCCAGCTACTCGGGAGGCTGAGACAGGAGAATCGCTTGAACCCGGGAGGCGGAGGTTGTAGTGAGCCAAGATAGTGCCACCGCACTCCAGTCTGGGCAACAGAGCAAGACTCCATCCCCCTCAAAAAAAGAAAAATAGATCCACCCACCAAGAACATATAATTATCCTAAAAGTATAAGCAGCAAACAATAGAGCTTCAGAATGCATGAAACAGAACACTGGTAGATTTGAAAGGAGATGCAGACAAATCTTCATGCATAGTTGGAGACTTCACCACTCCCCTTTCAGGAACTGCAGAACCGCTAGAGAGAAAACCAGCAAGGATATGGAAGAATTGGACAACACTGAGCTGTCAAAATCTAACTGATATTTGTGGAACACTCCATCCAATAACAGAACACATTCTTTAAAACTGCCCATTCACCAAGATAGACCATATTCTAGTCATAAAACAGACCTTAATGATATAAAAAAGTAATTGAAATAATACAGAGTAAGTTCTCTAACATTAAGATAATTAAATTAGAAATAAAAAAACAGAAAGACTAAAGGAAAACTCCCCAAACTCGGAAAAGCAACACACTTCTAAGAATTCCCAGAAGAAAGTCTCAAAAAAATATGCATAGGATGAAATTAAAGTAAAGCACAGTGTATCAAAATCTGCAAAAGGCAGCTAATATCACTGAATAATTACATTAGAGAAGAAGAAAGACTTCATGTCAACAAAATACATTTCTACCTCAAAGCTAGAAAAAGAAGAACAAAATAAACTCAAAGGAGGGGAAAAGAAAAAAAGACAGGCAGAAATGAATACATTTGGAAAACAGGAAAACAACAGAGAAAATCAATAAGTCAAAAAGGTTTGTACTAAAATTTCAAAAAAAGTTGATAAAACTTTAACAAGATTGACAAAGTTTTTTTTTAAAAAAGCAAAACATCAATATTAAAATAGAAGATATCACAACAGATCCTGTAGACATCAAAAGCATAATAAATGAATACTGTGAACAAATTCTAGCTTACAAACTAGACAACTTAGAAGATAAGGACCAATTAATAAAGAAACTGTAGATTACCTAAACTCAGTCAATATGAAAAGATAACTTGAATAGTCCTATAACCATCACACCAATTGAATTTGTAATTACCCCTGTCCTCTAAGTCTTCAGGTCCAGATGGTCTCCCTGCAGAATTTTACCAACCATTTAAAAGAATTAACATTATTTTGTACCACCTATTCTAGAAAATAGAAGGGAAGCGAACCCTTCAAATACACACACACACACACACACACGCACACCTGGAGAACAATATCTCTCAAGACTATAGATGCAAAAATCCTTAATAAAAATTTACCATACCTTATCCATCAACATATATACAATCCTGTACCTTCTACCAGTGGACTATATTCCAGATATGCAAGACTAGTTTGATTTAAAAATATACATATGTATAACTGATCATATTAACAGGGTAAAGAAAAAAAATGTAAACATATCAATTGATGTGGAAAAACCATTTGACAAAATTTGAATTCAGTCATGATAAAAACTCTTAATTACACTAGGAACAGAGGCAACTTTTCTCAAGCTCAGAGCACTTGCAGAAATCTACAGCTACCATTATACTTGGTAGTAAAAGATTGATGCTTTTTCTTTAACATTGGGAAGGGGATGAGGATATCCTGAATACCACGCAGATTAAACATGGTTCTAGAAGATTTTGCCATCAAAGTAAGTCATAGGAAAGAAATAAACAGCATATAAAATGGAAGAGATGAAATAAAACATTCTTGATTTGCAGACAATACGATTGCCTACATAGAATATACTAAGGAATTTTACAATATCAACAACAATGAATTTTCCAGAACTAAAAAATGAGTTCAGCAAGGTCACAAGATATGAGATAAACATGCAAAACACAATTCAATTTTTAAATACTGACAATAAAAAAATGAGAATGCATATCAAATGCAGTGCTTTCTAAAAAAATGAAATACTGAGGTATAAATAGGATAAACATGTACAGGATTTGTGAGATGAAAATTATAAAATGCTGATGACAGAAACCAAAGACCTAAGTGCTTCATGAAACACACGATGCCCCAGGGTTGGAAGACTTAACATCATACAGAAGGCAATTCTCCCCATTTTGATATGTAGGCTTAACACAATTTATATCAAAATTCTAGCAAGGCGCTTTGAGGATATAGGCAAGCATGCGCTAAAATTTATATGGAAAGGGAAACAGTCTAAATATCCAGGACACAGCTGAAGGAGGTAAAGTGAAAATTGCTCTCCCAATGTTAAGACTTGCTGTATAGCTACAATAATCAAGACACTGTGGTGCTGGCAGAGGGACAGATACAGATCAATGAGACAGAACAGAAAGTCCAGAAGAAGATCCACACAAACATATCCCATTAATTTTTGGCAAAGGAACAAAAACAACTCAGTTGAGGAGGGTTGACCTTTTCAATAAGTGTTGCTAGGGCGACTGGATATCCACAGGCAAAAAAAGGAATCGTGAGCTAAACTTTGTATCTTATACAAAAATTAAAACAAAATGGATCACCATGCTTAAATGTAAAACAGAAAGCTATAAAACTGTTAGAATAAAATATAGGAGATGATATTAAGCCTGAAGTCAAATGCACAATACATAAGGGGAAAAATAAATTGAACTTCATCAAAATTAAAAACTGACTCTGAAAGACCCTGTTACAAATTACAAACTGGAAGAAAATATTTGCTAATTACATATCCAAGAAAGGACTCATGTCTAGAATACATTTAAAAATCCCTCTCAAACTCAGTAGTAAAACACAAATAATTCAAAAGCAAATGGGCAAAGAAATGTACAGACATTTCACTGAAGAGATTATATAGATGCCACATAGGCACATGAAAATATTTAACATCATTAGCCATTAGATAAATGCAAATTAAAACTAAAGTGAGGTGTTAATACATACCATCAGAATGATTAAAATAAAAAATCAATAACACTAAGTGCTGGTGAGGATGCAGAGAAACTGGATCTCTCATACATTACTGGTAGGAATGTAAAATAGTAAAACCACTCTGGAAAATAGTTTATAAATTTCTTTCAAAATTAAAACCAAGCTTTCCATAATACCCCACAAATGCTCCCTTGGCATATATCCTAGATAAATGAAAAGTTATTTGCAGAGAGAAACTTATACACAAATATTAATAACAGCTTTATAGCCCCAAATTGGAAACTACCTAAATGTCCTTCAGTAGATGAATAGTTAAATCTATTGTATTAATAGTACATCTGTACCATGAAATGTCACTCAGCAAAAAAGGGAGCAAAATATTGACACACACAACTATGTGGATACACCTCATAGAAGGTATGTTGAAGGAGAGAAAAAAAATCTCAAAATAATACTTATATATGATGTTCATGAAATCACAATGTTGCAGATATGAACAACAGAGTAGTGGTTGTCAAGGGGTTGGGTGTGTGTGGCTATGTAGGGTAACATGAGGGAGTATTGTGCTGATTTTACAGTTAAGAATGCTGATTGTGATGGTGATTACACAAAGCTTCACATTTGATAAAATGGCACTGAGCTACATAAACACAAATGCATGTAACTGGTGAAATCTGAATAAACTCGATGGGTTGCATCATGTTGATTTCCTGGTTGGGATACTGTGCTATACTTCTGCAAGATGTTAACATTTCGAGAGTCTGGGTGAAAGGTACCTAAAATATCTCTGGACATTCTTTTGCACTGTCGTGTGAAATTATATTTATTTCAAAATAATTTTTTTTAATATGACAAAGGCGATAGTGTGGCTATTTCTTAAGAACTTTACTCTCATATTTAGTATGACTCAAACTGTTTCATGTGAGAAGAAACGGTGATTTTACTTTTTTTTTTTGAGATCAATTCTTGCTCTGTCATCCAGGCTGGAGTGCATTAGCACGATCTCGGCTCACTGCAACATCTGCCTCCAGGGTTCAAGTAATTCTCCTGTCTCAGCCTCCCAAGTAGCTGGGATTACAGGCATGCGCCACCACACCCAGCTAATTTTTGTATTTTTAGTAGAGATGGGGATTCACCATGTTGGCCAGGCTGATCTTGAACTCCTGAGCTCATGATCCGCCTGCCTCAGCCTCCCAAAGTGCTGGGATTACAGGCGTGAGCCACCGTGTGCAGCCAATTTTACTTTTTTTTTTTTTTTAAAAAAAAAAAAAGCTCTGTGTATATTTTGTTCCTTGTTGGAACGGTTAAGAACATGAGGAGGGAGGTAAGGCAACCACACTGTCTACTGTCTCATTTTAAACCTCTCTACTACAATGCTCCCTTTGGGTCCCCAAACCCCAAGCCAGAAGGTACAAGTCCTTATTTATTTATTTCCCATATCTTCTCAGTGAGTTGATTCGCCAGCATATCTGCTAGTTGAGCACTTGCCTTAATATCCGTTGTATTTGTCCCCTTGCCAATCCCTTGACCTGCTTTCTCTAAGTAATACGTTTTGATATTGAGGCTTGCTCGCTTAGGTGGCTGCATACTTTGCTTTCACCGTCCACAGAACCTTGACTGAAATTCCATTGATCACCTTTCCCTATGCTTTGACGTGGCCCTGTCCACCTAATCTTGAGGAGTCTATTTCTCTATTGTGGAAATAGAGAAAATGACATAGGGCAGAATCTTTTGAACAGCACATTAGTAAATCTGAATTTCATCAGATAGCAAATGGAGAACCAGTTGACGAGGAGAAAAATAAGAAAAGTCCTATGAGAATGTGACTACAGGGCAACAAGCGGAGAGAATTCATTTGCAGGAGACCTAATCGGTGCCAAGCACATTATCTTGGCACTCATAGCAACCCAAAGAGAAGTTATGTGTGTGTGCGTGTGTGTGTGCATGCATGCACACACACATGTGCACACAAGTGTGGGTGTGTGTGCATGCAAGTTTTTATGTGATTTGCTCAAATTTTCAGTGAGTTTCCCATTGGCTATGACCATAATTAACCACTGTCAAACTACAGTAAGCACTGACTCCACCTCACTTGTGGAGTTGGCTGGTGAGGGGGTCTGTACTCTGTTGCAAGTGGAATAGACACCTCTACGGCTTTTGGCTGGGCTCACTCACGTATCTGAGGGTCAGCTGGCTGCAGGCCAGTCCAGATGGACCTCAGCTGGGCCAGTGTGGCCCCTCCCCACGAGCTGCTCAGACATGCATATCTCCCACCTCCCACTTCCCTTTAGTGGGCCAGCCCAGGCACGTTCTCTGGGGGGCCCGGGTGGGTTTTCTTTTTGTTGTTTTTTTGTTTGTTTTTGTTTTTAATAGCAATGACAGAGAAGCGAGAGTGAAATGCATACGCACTTTGTCAAGACTTTGCTTTTGTCAATCTTGCCACTGTCCCTTTTGTCACATGGCCAGGCCGACAGTGAGAGGGAGGGGACCATAAAGCCTCATGGCCACACGTACAGGTGCCAGGAGGCCATGAATGTGATCAGTCAAACTCACTTATTATGAAGAGAAACTGAAACCATAACCTTCTAGGCCCTCAGATCCATGGGTAGTACCCCAGATGACACTGCTTCTCTGGAAATAATACTTCCGATGTACCTTGGGATGGGCAGCTATGCACTCATAAAACACGTAATTCATGACCATTAAAATTCTAACCAGAATCTGGGCTGCCAAGAACTGAACCCTGTTCTGCCTGTCACAGGGTGGAAGGGTTAGGAACGCAGCTCCAGCAGCCTGAGGAGTCAAGAGGAGCCACACACCCTGCCCTCCCTCCAGTCCTGATACTGCCCTACAGCTTCACAATTCTGGTTATAATTTAATATCTTTTCTTCCTTCCCTGAGACACTCCACATCTTAAAGACCATCTGAGAACTCTGAAACTCAAGTCAGAATGAAGCCCACTCTTGGAATCCATCAGAGGCAGCTGAGATGCAAATGGCATTAACTGAATGCCTTTAGACATGTCAAAAGAAATCTTGTCTCTCAGGTAGATAAAAATTAATGAGACATCCAGGATGCTTTTATCTAATTTATTCTATGTGGCAATGCTGGGATCTTTCTGGGGACTGTAATATTTAAAGCTACATTTCATTATGAAACCTTGTAGAGGATGTGCAAATTACATTTGTTTAATTCCACAGCTATGAAATGCCAGGCACTTGCTGCCTTTGAATATTGGCTCTGAGTGACTTTGAAAACTTGAAAGATCTTGCTTAATTTTCTCCAGTGTTTAACTTTTCAATGAATAAGTGTTGATAGAACAAGGACCCCTGATAATACATGCCAGGCCGGATGGAGAAGCAATTCTCTTCTGAATCCTCAGAGCCTAATTTCCAGATAGCCATTCCCTACAGCACTTCGATGTGCATGGCGAGCTTTTGTTCCCATAGTGTGTTTCCTTCCCTTAAAGGGACTCAGGACTTGCCAGAAGGTCCGCCCTCCATGAGAATGGAAAGGTGTCCAGTTTTCAATTCATGGTCAACAAGCATTTACGAAGCTCAACGTCTGTGGCAGACATGGTGGCAGAGCTAGGGTGTGAAGGTTCACGGGCCGCGTGCCTGCTCCAGTCAGCTCCAGATTCAGGATGCAGGTGCACTCACTAGCATGTGACAGGAAACACCAGGGGCATGTGGGGAGGGTTGAAGGAAGGCGAGCTCTGTTCTTCCTGTGCCTGGCCTACCACCTTTTTTAGAGGCACCGCTACCATTCCTGAAGCCTCCACCCTCAGGGATGCTCAGGTGAGTCCATGCACCACTGGCTCAGGATTCAACCCTGTGAGCCCACCCAGCTCACTGCAGGGCTTTTGGGAGCCCAGTGACTTCACAGCCCCTGTGTGTGACTCGGTACCTTTGCGTGGCTCGTCCCTCAGTCTGAAATGCCCTCCCCAGCCATCTATCCTCTCTGTAAACCCCCCACTCCCCTTTTAAGATCTGGCCTAGATGTCAGCGCCTCTGAAAAGTGGAGCCCATCACCCTCCCTCCAGGAGTGCCAACCCCTTCCCCAAGTTCTCAGAGCACCCAGGACCAGCCTTAACTGTAGTCTCCAGCATGAGTCCAGACTGTGCCGAGAAAGTGGCTGCCAGGCCCTTCTCACCTTCATAGCCAGGAACCTCATACAAAGCGTGTCATTGGTGCTGAAAAGTGACTGTGAAATTCAATCACGTGGCAATGTTTTCATTTTACTTGCATCTGCCTCACTGGATTCTAAGCAGAGACCACATCCAACCACTCCTTTTATTTCCTGTGTCTAATACAGGTCCTGGTCCAGAATGGAGGGCTGATACAGGCAGGCCTCTGCATTTGTATGAATGAATGAATGAATGAATACTGAAAACATGTTCCCCACAGTGACGTTCTCCATATAGCTCCCTTCTGGGCCATTTCAAAGATCCTTCTCCTCTCCTGAAAGCTTCAGAGTTTATAAGGTACCCTCTGAGTCCTCGTCAGGGACCCAGATGACAGGAGAGGCTCCAGGTCCTATGAAGCCTTCCTGAGCTCCCTGGGCTTCACAGCCCTTCTCTCTGTCTGGGGTCTGCAGGCAGCTTGTTTCTGTGTCAGGCTGCCTGCTCTGCCAACAGCCGCCCTCAGTGCAGACATTGCCCAGCACATCATGGCGACTGGCACCCTCTTGGGCTCAGTGGAGCAGTGAGGCCCTGGGCAGACAGGGAAGGCTCAGCCCCACAGCCCCAGGGTTGGCAGGGGGCACGGGGAGGCTGCGATCCAGCTGTGAGCACTGATTCTCTCCCTCTGCCTGAGCGGAGGGCGGGGCATCAGGGAGTGTAAGAGGTTCCAGTGCTAGCACAGCTGGTTTCTCACATATGGAAATGGCACTGAGAACAAAACCACGCTTCTATAGCCTTGGCTACCTGGCACCTTTTTCTGAACCAAAAACAAGAGCACAGGGCAGGACCAGAGGTGATGGGACAACACGTGGGGGCTGTGGGCAGTTTACCCTGCCAGGCTGACCTCTGTCGGGTGGATGGTGAAAGTTTGGGGTACGTGGAGCTGCCTTGAATCTGCACATGCAGGTGGACGATGGCTGACTATGGCCTGGGGGAACACTTTAAAATCCAGCGTGTCCCCACACCCCAGAGAAGGCATTCCAAGAGAGCACCAGGTGCGAGGGGAGCATCCGGGGTGTCCTGTCTCGCCCCCTCTGACGCTGCCTCCAGGAGTCTGAGTGGCCTGCAATGGGTGGGGAGCCAGAGCACTGAGAAAAAAAATCAAGAAGTGACTGCCTCCGAGGGAGGGCAGAATAAAAAGCGGTGGGGGAGCGGGTGACAGCCTCCACCATCTGTGTGGTAAACTGTGATCCTTACCGTCATTCATCCATGCGGCCACCAGGGCTCTGCCTCCTGCATCCGACGGCCTGAGCCCACCTTGGATCCACTAGAATCCTGCTGGCCCAGAGGATATACCTGAGTCTCCGTTCATGCTGGAGAAACAGTGCCACCCTCCTGGGTCAAGCCCCTCCCACCTCTAGAGTGATTACACAAAGGTGCACACATGGGCAGCCTCATGGGCACACTCTCCAGGTGCAGGTGTTGGAAGGACATTTGGGACAGCAAAGGCGACGTGTCCTCAAGAAATATGCATGGCTGGTGCCTAAACCAACAGCTCTTGACAGCATCTGTGGGGTATGAGGCTGGATTCTCAGCACGGTGCTAAGCCTGTGACACACTTTCAACTGTTTAATTATCATAGCAGCCCTGCAGGGTAGGCGATTCTAGTTCTATTTTTGAACGGAAGAAGCTGCGATTTGGAAATGCTAAGTGACTCGCCCAAGGTCACACAGAGAATGTGAGGCTGCAGCAAAGTTGGGCTGGAGCCTGCTCCACTCCGAAGCTCTCTTCTTTCCCATGACAATCCAGGGGTCTCGTCAGGGAACTCTGCTTGCCTTCTAGAAGACAAGGCTGAACACAGGGCTGAGGGTTGGACACATGAGGTCCAGGAAGGCATGACAGGTACCATGCTTTCATTATGCTCTTACACACTGAACACACACACACTTTCCACTAAAGAAAAACAAAACAAAACAAAATTGTCTGTATAGCAGCCTAGAAAATGCTTCAAGAAAGCATATTTTGCTTGCCATCTCCAGATCGAAGGGTAAAAGATGGCACCAGGCTTTTGAAAAACAGGTGCAGATGAGGTGAATACAGTGCACCAAGGGCAAGTCCCCACTGGCCAGGGAAGGCCCTTGCTCAGATGCACACAGCGTCTTGCATCTTGCACTGAGAAGAGAAGAGCTCACTGGCATCAGGATGTTGTCATCAAATCAGCATCATCAAAGCCAGTAAATGTCAACATTGCCAAGGAGACTAAGGCTGCAGAGTGCATATGTATTTCAGTTTCCTTCCTAGGCCAGGATGGGTTTTGGAAAAAGAGACGGTGCCTTCTGCCTTGTGTCTAGCCGCAGCTCTTGTCAGAGGGGTGGGTACAGGGTGGGTGTGATTTGAGAATGAACAGGTTGTTAGGGGCCCATCTGCTCTGGTTCCAGCCTCTCCCTTGCTGCTTGACACTATTTCTATGGATCCACTACTGCGTTGATGATGCTTCCTCCTTTCTGGAGGTGAAGATTCACACTATTTCCTTAGATACAGTGATTTTTTAAGATGAGACTGATGGTTAGTAATTATCAGTGATACACAGTCACGCGTCGCTTAGAGACAGGGATGCAAAATTCTGAGAATCGCATCCTTAGGCCATTTCATCATCACTGTGTGAACATCAGAGAGGGCACCTACACACGCCCAGCTGGCACAGCCTCCCACACACCCGGGCTGTGTGTGAACCAACCACTCCTGAGCTACACACCTGTAAGAAGAGGCAGCGCACACTGTCTTCCACTAGGGATCACTGCGTTGGGAGCTGCGTGTTTGGGCTCAAATTCCATCCTGCTTGGCAAAGCTGGGTGACCTTGGGCAAGTCACTTAACCTCTGTTGACACAGTTTCTTTGTAAAATGGGGATATGGGTAGCCCTACTTCTAGGAGTGTTCTGAAAATTGAACTATTTATGTAGAGCGTTTGGAATGAACCTGATGTATATATTAGCGGTTTTATTATCCTTTATAATGGCAAATTATTGAATCATCAACACCTCATTTGCTCAGCTTTAATAGGACACTCATACCCCTCATTCTGCTAAGAAGGATCGCCTGGGGCAGTCATGATGCTATCCAGCAGTCCTTGCATCTCCCTCTACCTCAGGCCCTGGTGCTGCTTCTGCAGCCATGAAGGTACTTATCTGCACGGTGCCCAGTCCCTCTTATTAACCTCTTCTGACAGATGTAGCAGCTGGTACAGCCAGTGCATTCCTCAGTGGCACTTGGCTGGAAGGGACAATTCCCAGTGAAGTTTTCCAAATCCCAGGCTCTTTGCTATTACACCATGCTGCCTCCTGTATTCAAGGCTTGTCGTCTTAGGAACAAGTCACTTTAGTTCCCCGCAGTGAACTGCCCCGTGTGCACCTGCCCCGTCCCTATGCCGTGCTGTGGACATTCTGAGGCCAGGCACATTCCAGAGAGGTCCAACGAAACCTCGAAATTACAGAGCACCCCAGGCTCTGGAGGGCTGAGCTGGGGGGTGTGGGGGACCTGGGGGCTGTGTGGCCAGAGTAGGGCTAAGTGAGCCGAAAGGAACCTTTCTGGCCAGCAGAGCAGAAGGGAGCCATAGTTGAGAAGGAACAATAGAGTAGATGCTTTGGATGCCTTTCATGCTCTTCTCCCAGAACTGAATCATGCCTAACAGGCACTTCAGAGCATCTGCCGTATTGATAGTTAAATGCAGCCACAGGGGGATAGCTAGTGGCCCACAAAGCCTTTAGGAAGATGCAGTGCAGTTGGGGAGCAGACAGGCTTGCACAAGGAACCCACGGCACGAGCGTGCACAGCCAGGCCCCAGGTGACCTGGAGGGATGTGGGGCTTCCTGGAGCACTCTGTGCAGAACCGATTGTGGGGGAGAAAGAAAGTGAGATAACAGCATAGGATGAGTGTTCCAAGGATCGGGCGGCCATAGGCAGCGGGCTGCTGAGTGTGTGTGGAAACCCCGTGGACTGGTCAGAGAACAGGAAGACTTGGGGACTGGCCAGAGCTTGGGTTTGAGCTTGGGTGGCTGAGGGGTGACACCTTTGACTGGTTTTGAGCTTGGGTGGCTGAGGGGTGCCACCTCTGGCAACAGCAGGGACCCAGGGAGGCCGGTGGGTTGGGGCCACCAAAACCCAACTTCACACAGGTCATGGAGAGGCCTGTGAGGCAGTTGGAAATCCAGGGTGTGCAGGTCTTTCAGGGCTGAAGGAGAGCTTCCACGCAGCTGAGACTGCTGTTTTCTTGTCCTGCTGAGAGATCTGCCGGTCAGTCTTGCATTGTGGGCTTTGAGCATCACCAGGAGAGAGCTGCCCTTCACGTCGCAGCCCTGCACCTGCTGCCCCCGCTGCCTGCCGCGGCTGACTGCTCTGAACACAGGCCCTGCCCCTGACCCCTGTCCTGCCATTTCAAACTTGGGAACTTGAAAGCAAATGGATGGATCCTACCTGGATGAGGAAGTTGTGAGATGTAAAACACATGGGTATTGTTGGCAGCTCTGATTTTACAAATGTGGTCACGTAGAGAAAGCTGATCGTCAGTGAAGGAAAGTAAGGTGGCACCTGGAGACAGCGAAAGTGCGAAGCTGAGCTTTGACGTGGAGACACCTGCCAGGGCCAGGGACGCTGGAGGAGAGCCGCATGGCTCTGTCCGTGGCCTCCGTGTTGAAGTTTCTTCAGATTTTGCAGCCAATACATCCCATTCTCATCTCAGTCTAATCGGAAAACTCAGTTTGTATATCATTTTCACAAATCCCCGTTGTGTTCTGGTTGTATATGCTCAGAGGTGTTCAGTAGCCTGCAGGACGGGAGCCTGTGTGGCAGAGCCTGGACTCAGTTCACATCCACCTGGCCATGCATTCTCCAAGTTTGTTTGCGCTACCTGCTGTATAAAGCTGCTGACAAATCTCAGCAACTTAATCTAATACAATTTCTCCCTCACTCAGGCAAAGCCCACAGTGGCTGCTCCTGGACAGACAGTCCTCCCTCAGGCTGCATCCCCTGTGGCCTGGCCATTTTGTGGCTTTTAGGTTCTCATGGCATCACCCAGCTGCCAACGGGGGAAGACGGATGGATGAAGGGTTCCTCTCACCCAATGCTTAGCAGCCTCAGCCGGCAAGTGACATATAGCATCTCTACAGGCACCCCATCAGCAAGACCCAGCCATGTGGCCATGCCTGATGCAGACAGCCAGGAGGCCATTGCCTGGCCAGCAGCCCCAGCTAGCCACAGTGGAATGCTAGCCACAGTTACGCACTGTGGAAGGGGAGCACCAATCCAGATGCGAGACCAGGCCCTCTCCCGTCCAATAGAAAGTCAAAGGGTTGAGCTCTATAGAACACCCTGAGGGAAAGACCTGAGGTTCACATCTGATGACAGCTGGGCATCATGGAGGGAGAAGAGCCGAATCCCAGGATACTCTTTTCCATGCAAAGGACCTTGGTCTCTGTGGGACAGGTGGAGGGGACGTGGGGGCCAGTGCATGCCTCTGAGCACAGCCTGGGTCCATGCTTCCTCCCCTGGTGAGGACAGTCAGGGCAGTAAGTAAAGGCGGGAAGAAACCCATGCAGAATACCAGAGCAGGGCATAGGGGTGGAATACAAACACTGCCCTCTGGGCCTGGGGGTGAGAGTAACAGGTCGAGGATGGTGCTTTTATCTTCTGGCTTGTGGGCCCCGTGGCGATGTCACAATAAAGAAGATAGAGACCTGCTGTGGCTCATCGTGTGGGGACTCACAAGTGCAGTGAGAGTCCAGGGGAGGCCTTGCGGGTATGGCAGCAGTATAAAATCTGCGCGCACTTCCAAGGCGGGCTGGAACAAGCTCACATAGCTTTTAGAGAGGCTCCCTAAAAGCTGGCAACTGCCCCCCTCATTACCCTTGCCACACACACACAGAGACGCACACACAGACACACACACACAGACACATACAGACACACACACAGACACACACACAGACACACACAGACACACACACAGACACACACAGACACACACAGAGACACACACATACACACAGACACGACACACACACACACACAGACACACACAGACACACACACACAGAGACACACACACAGACACAACACACAGACACACACACACACACAC